>NW_007578245.1:79388-82270 GCF_000690725.1 Stegastes partitus
GTGCTTGGTTGTCTGTCTCTAAGTGTAGCCCTGTGATAGACTGGTGACCTGTCCAGGGTGTCCCCTGCCTTCACCCTCAGTCAGCTGGGATAGACTCCAGCCCCCCCCTAATGAGGATTAAGCGGTGTATAGATGATGGATGGATGGAGATCTGTTAGATCCAGCGTCATGCCCTCTTCCACACCCATTTTACTCTGTCTGAGTGGGCCTTTTGTTCCTAACTATTTTTCACCAATTACAACGCAAAACCTCATTGATCTTGTGGGCAGTATGATGTCTGCATAAAGCCCTGTTGATGTTTTGCCAACAGCCTTTCTGAAAAATATACTTGAGGCCATTGGTCCAAGTCTGGTCCATATTTCTTAATGTGTTATTGGTGAATCTGGTCGTGTCCCATCTTATTTACTTTTTTGTTCAGGTTCTCTTGGTTTCCACCAAATACATTCAAAGAAACAGCCTTACTAAGAATTACCAGTGACATAATGCTATCCTCTGATGCAGGTGAATCCTCTTGTTTGATATAAGCGCAGTTTTTGAAGTTGCTATTCATGACATTTTGATCAAAACACTTAGGCAGTTGGTAGATGTGTCTGGCAGTGCTTTGGACAAGTTCTCCTATTATCTATCGGATAGGAATTTTTGAGTGCCACTTGGTCCCTACAATTCTGATACTGCTTTTACCTTTTGGTTTGAAAAGTGAGGCAAACATGGAAGTGGCTTCAACCTACATTCTTTCTCATGGTCAGCAGGGGCTGATTTCTCTGGTTGCAAAGCGAAGTCAGATAATATCGAAGTCTATGACTTGAATTGATTGATTTGTTTCTCCGGTAAACATGTTGTAAAGGGTATATTGTCTCAATTGCTAATTTTTAAGTCTCCTTTAATACAATAAGAATTTTTGTAACTAAGAGTTCTGGCAGTTTTCCACAGGTCCGCTTGGAGCAGGTCCAAAGCTTTGGACTCATAAAGACTCTATTGTGGAGCCCTGGGCGCAGTTGTTAGTGTTACATTTGATGTGAAAATAGTACGCTGAGAGGTAGAAACTATTCTTTTGTATGTAAAAGATCAATTAACTATAATAACTAGCATCATTTACCAGTAGTTTCAGCTTCTTTATCTCTAGTTTCAGCCTCAGTTTGTTGATTTATCATTTGAGCTGATGTATCTTTAATGGCTGCGCATATTGCTGAAACTGTTGTTATATCACTTTTAAATTCGTATGACCGAATGAAAGATCAGGAATTCCAAATAAACAGATACACAGAAAAGTCTGGCTGTTTCAGATATTCTAAAGAAACAAAAGTGAACATATTCACATTTGTTGGGCTTCAGTTGCGGCTGGATCTATAAAGACTTGTAGTGTGTGCTTTTACACTATTTATTTCTTTAATGGCAAAAGGCCAGAGCAGGAATATGTTGTCAAAGTACTGTACAGCAAAATTCAGAGGGACTGTTACAATGTCTTTTATCTTGCACCATTTGTTTGTTTTCTCCACCTGGAAGTGCTCAAAGGGCTACATCTTAACAGGATTTACTATTTTGTGCCAGGTAAACAGTTTTGTGTGTTGTTCTCCGTCTATTCAGATGCAGAAATGCATTTTTTTTTGCCATGTTTTCACTCCTCAGCTTGTTCTCAGCGGAAATCCTCCCATCCCCACACTGTGACAGCTTGGTAGAAAGGGATTGCCTCTCCTGTTTTCTCTCATGTCTTATTTAATGCTTCTGTGAAAAAAGATGGGCAAGAGAATTTCACTTTCACAAAAAGAGAAGCATGAACCATCCATCTATCCATTATCCATACAGCTGACTTAGGGTGAAGGCAGGTGACACCCTGGACAGGTTGCCAGTCTATCGCAGGGCTACACTTACAGACAACCAAGCACACTCACATTCACGCCTACGGACAGTTTAGAATTAACCTCAACATGTTTTTGGATTGTGGGAGAATGCTTGAGAACCTGGAGAGAACCCAAACTGCATGGGGAGAACATGTACCCCACGCAGAAAGATCCCGGGTGTCCTAACCGGGATGCACACCAAGGATCTTCTATGTGTGAGATGACGGTGTTAAACACCAAGCCACCCTGCAGCCCAAACATGAACCAGCCTGTTTGCAAAAAATGATGTTTGTTTTGTGTAGTAGCCTGTGTCCTTAAGCTAAACTCAAGACCAAATACATTTTGGGTTCCACCCTGCTGCTGATTTCGTCCTCTCTATGTGGNAGAACCCCTGGTTTTAGTCGTTCCTTTCTAGCAGATTTTAGTGGATTTTTATCTTGTATTATAAAGTTGGAGAGAGTTCTCACGGTCAGTGATTTTTAATATCTACGTTGATGATGCCTCTCACACCATCGCTGCTGATTTTAGTAACATCATTGACTCTTAATTTTATTCAACATGTGTCTGTTCCCACACGTTAGGGGTCATATTTTGGATCTTGTTTTTGTACTTGGTTTAAATACTGACCGTTGGACCCCAATGTTACCGAAGTATAAGGTCCTCATGCTTCCTAAGCCAACTCTCAGTTGAGACGTTTTTATCAGTTCTTGTTCAAAGGACAGTGTTTTCAGCACACATTGATGTTGAGTCTGGTCATCTCCTTCAATTCACGTTGGTCAGATATTTTGGATTACATGGCTCCTAAGAAAACAAGACTTGTCCTCTCTGGCCATTCATCCCTCTGGCTAAATGACTCCATTTGCTGATACCAATGTAAATATCATCTGGCAGAATGACAATGGAAATCAACCAATCTTCAAGTTCATTGTCTTTTTTTAAAGAGACCTTGTAACTGAGTTCAGTAACATGGTTAAGGATACACTGGGATTATACATTACAAATCTCATCTCCTTCAGTAAATACAACCCAATGGTCCTGTTTGAT
>NW_007578245.1:83895-113644 GCF_000690725.1 Stegastes partitus
GACAGGGCCCCTTAAAGCCAATAAAACTTGTGATTACATCGTTTTATAACATACACATGCCTGCAACAGCGGGGCTTACGAATGTTACATTTTTGACACACGGCTCAACGCATTTGACAGTAAAGGTTCAGCACCACGGAGAACAACCCTGTCAATCAAATGGAAACAGACAAACCAAGAAGTGAACAACAACAACAAGACTACCTGGCCCCTAATAATAACATCAATGCAAAGCAGTTCAGCACCATGGATAGCGACCACATCATTCTGAATGAACCACTGAACTAGGCCCACTGAGAACACAGTAGGATACTGTATGAATAGCTACAACATTTTGGACAGTTGGCACGACAGCCCACAAGCTCGTACAATCACAAATTTAATTCAAAAATAGACCTACTCACCACTATTTAAAAGGCACACGGCGTGCCTTGTGCTCCGTGAACTCGTTCACAATGCGCCATATGTTCATCTTCTTGGTTCGATCATCCTCAATGGACAAAACTGCTAGTCCACTAAGTCTTTCTTGTCCCACCGTGCTCCTCAAATGGTTTTTAATGAGCTTTAATTTTGAGAATGAGTGCTCAGAAGTTGCAATGGTGACTGGGAGGGTCAAAAACCAAAGGAGGGCTGTGCAAACCTCGTTAAATGTTGATGTTACTGATGGGTGGTTGACAAGACGCATTTTTGCCAAATCCATCACGGATTTTTGTTTTGCAGTCTGGTCCCTGAAGCTTGTAAAAGCTGTTGGGCAAGGAAGCTGGTGGTCACGAGGACTGGGAGGCCTGGGAGGACTGGGAGGACTGGGAGGACTGGGTCTTCCCTGGAGCAGCTAGCACCTGCCCTAACATCACTGCTGAACAGCAGCCAAGAGAGAAATAAAGGGATATAAGCTCAGTGGCAGAGCAACTACAGTAACAACGATATCAACAGTTTAATTTACACATCGCTCACTATACACTGTCAGTGATTGTTGTTGGGGTTGTACCTGTGAATCTGGCTCCCTGCTGCCAGTGGGCTTGAATCATCTTGGATTCATCTTGTTTATGATTTGGAGTATTCGGATGGGCAAAAAATGTGTCCCAACTTCTGCAATTTGATCGTATCTTGCTCTCTCTTCTCCTTTTCTCTTTATTTAAGCACTCCATTTTTGTGTTTATATGAACTACCACTTATTTTGGATCCGTACGCTTACTCATGGCTAGTGACAGATCTTCACCTTTGGTTGTGAGTAATCAATCATTCATGTTAGTGGAGGGCTGATGATGATGATTTTACACAAAATGCATTTGGAGAAAGTATCGGCAATCCATTTGTAAATTTACACAACTGTTAGCGTGTATATAACATCATCCATGCAACACACACGTATGCAATATTTCGAATAAACTTACAAGACCAAAGCCAATCTTCTGGGCCACCCCCCTAGAAGCTCCGCCCTTGGCTGCATTAAACTTCTGGAGGACCCCAGCACAAAGCATTGTTCGTGACTCCCAGTGCAAATGCAAGTTCCCCCATTTCCTCAGGCACCCAGACCACAACCAGTACTCCAGAGGTGATAGATAGATAGATAGATAGATAAATAGATAGATAGATAGATAGATAGATAGATAGATAGATAGATAGATAGATAGATAGATAGATAGATAGATAGAAAAAAAATCATTAATGAATCAGTGTGTTGATTGACAGAAAATTACCACTTTCCAAAACTGATGATTTCCTGAGTCTTTGTTAGGTAAAAAATGTGAAAAACTCACATTTGCCACTTTCTCAAAATTGAATAACTGCTGCGTAGCTTCAAACAGACTGAAGATGGACAGACACCTTTTTGAATTGTTGGCCAAAGATTAAATTTACAATTCTGTCTCAATTACCAATTTTTCTTTCAAACCATAGACTGTAAATAAAAGCTGAGCGTAACATCAAGATCTAAAACATGGGACGTTAACATGGAAGTGGCTTAAAACTGCATTCCAGGGGTTGACTCCTCACCTCCTGCAACCTGTTAACTTTTTTCTTTTAAAGCAAACCAGGGGCTTTCACCTTGAAAAGCCCACACAGGTGAACTTCCTTCCTTTAGCCTTGTCAGAGTCGTGCTTCTTTTGAAAGAAAAAAACACTTGCAACTTGTTTAGAAGTTGAACCCAACAGTAATGGAGCCACTAAACACTCTATAACTTATAGATAGTGGTGTAGGACTTGTTAGAACATGTTAGAACCTGTAACAAAGTTTTGCTAATATCACTAGTAACCGCTGTGTTGGTTTGGCTTAAAGCTGCTGTTAGATATGTTCTGCTCATAGAATCACTATAACACTAGTTCATGGAGGCAGTCATGTTTGATGTCTTTCTTTCATATTTCAGTATCAATCAGCTAAATACCCTTCCGTCACTGGTTGCTATGGTGATTCCCTCCTGTTTCATTAAAAGAGTGTTGGACATGCTGATATATTTTCATGCACTTACTGTATTTTGTACAGATGCAGTGGCAGGCTTTCACACAAAATGTGAGGACTCAGATATAATGACAGTCAATGAGAGATTTGGTGGCACACTCTGTGCTCCGAGGTGATTTCTCAAAAAAAATAAATAAAAAAAACTCACAAGTCCTACAGCAATGAGACTGACACTGTGTGAAAAAGGGCAAAAATACCTACATTTGTATGTTTAAGTTGTTCATGTACAGTAATTGTTAGGAGACACTCCACCTAAGCAAAAAGATTTTTTCAAAAATTCATAAAACCTAAACTGCGACTGCATAAAAACCGTAAAAGCTATTAGAACACAGATTCAGACAAATAATATTCAAAGCCTTGTGACCTGTTTAAACTTTAAATTAAGTTTCCACTGTAAAATATGCCACAGCTGTTTTAAAAAAGGTCTACAGGGAACCTTTGGAGCAAATCAACCTTACAAATTTCAGATTTTCAAAAGCTTTGAAATCAGTAAAACTGACAAAAACAAATATTTTCCAACTGTAAACACTCTCCATAAGCAATGACTGTGTACATGTTGTTTTTGATGCAGCTCTGAAACACAATGCAGTTTCCCCCCACCAAACAAACTAAAGTAGCCTTTTTGAGTGTCTTTTACATGTCACTTGGGTGCCTTTCTGTCTCCTGGACCAAGCTGACAACCTGTTGGGGAGCTGGGATTCTCTACAAGACAGAGTGTTTTCACTTGTTAAATGCATCCTCCTTCTTCTTCCTCTCTTAACCAACCCTTGCATTTCCTTTTTGGTCTCTGGGACTGATGCTAAAATGAAATTTCAGCTTACAGAAAAATGTTTGATAGGAGTGCTGCAGGTTTCTAACATTCGATACAGAATTCTTCAGCAGAAGCTTCACCGAAATTGCAGAGGCAGTAATGAAGTCCCCACTCATGGCTTACTTGAAATGTTCGAAACAAGCTGTGCAAGCGAAGTATTGGCTCAAAGGTGAAGTAATATCAACACCTGAATTCTGCCGGGGACAGAGACAGCACAACGGTGGCTCCGCTTCCCACTGCTAAACCTCATTTTGTGAGAAACTGTGACCAGCGCAGATAATCATGTTACCGTCAGAGAAAAATGTGGCCTCGGGGAAACTTAGATATTTAAATGGGATGATGAAATCACAGGGTAGAGGCCTTTGGTGTGCCTGTGACAACAACACGTGTCTCCACCAGCCGGCCATATGCCAGCAAGCAAACAGCATGTTACCAAGTACGCCTGCAATCACTCCCTCCTGTGCTGAGTGGATGTAGCTCATGTTGCAAACCCCAGTGGCACATGGTGCCCACAGTGTTTATGCCTGAATCACTGCCCATCCATTTTTGCATGGCTATCTGGGCAGCATGTGTCTGTTTCCCTATCTGCTAGTCTTGTGAGGACCAACAAGTTGACCCATTTCTGCAACACTTTATTGCATTTCAATCCAGCGCAGAATTTGCTCGTCAAGTTTTATTATTTCAGATCACTTATTTCAATTCAATTGTAGTTGCATTGCACAGTTTACTACATATGTCATCTCACAGCACTTAGTACGATGAAGATCTTATGAATTTAAACAGGAGAACCCAACAATCCAAAGTAGCATCTGGACTCCTTCTGAGTAAGCAGTTGGCAACGGTGGGAAAGACCCCAAACCTCCCAATGGGAGGGGGAAAAAAAAAAACTAATATACTATATTGCTGATTTTTCGGTGTCTTTGTTGACATAAATAAATGCGGATGGCTGCTGCTTGTAAAGAGAGTTGTCAGCAACTTTTCCAACAAGTGACAAACTGCTTGGCATTTACTTTGTGTGCACAGTAGATACAATATGGCTTTGTTCTCTTTTTTTAAAATCAAATTTTACACACACACACTTGCTTTGGGATCCCACTCAAGGTGAACTGTCCATCCACCACCATCCATGACAATTAAACATCAGTCTTATGTAATTTGTATGCATAAAGTGAAACCTCATTTTGAACCTCCGCCTGCAGCAGCATTAGCAACCCGCAATGATATCATTTCATTAAGCAGTAAAGCTGTTTGTTTTCATCTTTTTATTTTGTTAAAGAAAATTAGGATTACACATTCCATTACACTTGATGAATTAGTGATGTTAATTTAAGTATTGTAGGTTTAATACATTTTAACTTAAGGGAACACATCTGTTACATTAGGCAGCCACATGGTAGAGGAATGAGCACATGCAGCAGGTACAAAACAGATTCCTGCACACTGTCTAACAATTATACATTTAATAGTGCAACATTTTAGTCCTAGACCTTCATCAGGGAAATAGTTTGATGCAAAGTCAGAAGCCATCTTTGTAGGACTTCACTCCAGAGGGTCACCAAAATGGCTGAGAAGGTCATTGGGTGCCCTCTGCCCACACTGGAGGACCTTCATGGCTCTTACTGTCTCAGGAGAGCCAACACCATCCTGAAGGACTCCTACCACCCAGGACATTTTCTGTTTGAGCGACTGCCGTCAGGCAGACAGTAAAGGGCCATCAAAACCAGGACAAACAGACTGAAAAACAGCTTTTTTCCTACTGCTGTTAGAACAATAAATGCCTCCCTGTCATAATAATGTGCAATATAAAACTCCACTACCTCTGCCCAGTATCCACTCTGTGCAATATACACCATGCTCATTATTTAATTTCGTCTTTCTATATAGAGTTCATTCCTTCTTGCTTGTTTATATATATATATATATATATTTCCTTTACATTGTGTTTACAAAGTTTTTATTGTTCTACAAGTTCTTATATTTTTGTATTTTTGCACTGAAAGGACTGCACCTTACGTCTCGTTGTACTTGTTACAATGACAATAAAACAAATCTGAATCTGAGGAAGTGGCTCTGACTCTGCCACCAATGGATAACTCTACATACACCTGGGAGGTATGAAGAGTTCTGAGGGTCATGTACAATTTAAACTACTGTCCACCTATTTTCTCAGATTCATGTGATCCAGCATCATCATTTATATATTTTTCAATTTGCAGGCTAATTTACAAAGGCACCTCTAAGTTTGACTGCTTTTGAAGGATTTTTCCCAGCTTACCCACTCTATGTTACTATGGTGTGGCAATGCTTTCTCTTGGTATTTCTGCTGATAGTCTTGTCTCTAGATACGATATAAATAATCTTCTTTTTCTTGTTTTTTGGTGTTTCATACCTCCCAGGTGTATGTGGAGTTTGTTCATTGGTGGAAGCATCAGAGCCACTCCCTATTTAAGATGGCTCCTGACTTTGTGCCAAACTATTTGCCTGATGAAGGTCTGGGACTGAAACATTGCACTAATACATTTATGAATGCAGGTTAAATTGGACATGAGGGGATTGAGTCTGGGTATTTCTTTTGCCTACTCACATAAATGAAGGGACAAGGGATCATCAGTAATTCTACTACATTGCAAGTGCAGTCGTGACTCCATAATCCAACACTACATGTAAAACCTTCGTTTTGTCAGATAGCAAGGCTGTCGGATTGTCAAGATGGAGGACAAGATACGAGGAGGGTTTGATGCTTGAAGGGTGATTTGTTGTTAATTATTGTTCATAGTATTGGATAGTAGTAGTATATGGATATTGCTCATAGGTGTTATAACTAGTTAACTAGTAGGGCTGGTCCGAATAGCACTTTCAGGCGAAGAGTCTGCGACTGATCGTGGGCAAAGACTACATAGACATCGATATCTCCTCCAGGAGGAGAGAGGATCAGTCTCTGAGGCTCAATGCATAAGCTGTGGACCTTTCTGTAAATAACACGACCCGCTAATCAACTGTTTTGTTGATGTAAAAGAAGTACAGGAATTTAAACACAAGAAAAATGCTGAATTAAGACTCTGAATGAACGTTAATAATACATGTGCTCCATTTTTCTTCGGTTCGATGGTTCGATTAGTCTTTCACCCCTATACCCAGGTCGGACGACCGATTTGCACGTCAGGACCGTGATGAATGGAATGCGCAGGCAGAACTTGGCTGCTGATGTTAGTTTAGGATAGCGTGGCGCCCCATTGGTGGCGCCAAGAGCGTGTGACGTTGTCATGTCCTTTTCTGCGCATGCAGGACACTTTTGGGTCATATGAAGTTCACACAGAAGATCACATACAAATCACATGTAATTGGAAATGTGAACGAACTCGCAAAAAAATCTGATTTCACAAAAAAATCTGAATTGAGCATTAAGTCCTGCAGTCTGAACGTTGCCAATCTGTCAGATGGTTAAGTCAGATAATATCTTTATTGGTGACATAAAATGTCATGTCGGAGTCGGAATCCAAGGCTGTTGGTATGTTGGTATGTTAAGGCTATTTTTCATGGGTTTCGTTCGTTTTTCCTAAAAATCTGTCGGATAGCAAGGATTTTGGATTGTTAAGAGTCAGATTATCAAGTCACTGTAGTACCAGAGGCTAGTTGGAGACATGTTCTTCTTACTTTAAGCTATAGTTTCTTGTGCAATGCTGATAGTGATAGTGAGTAAGCCTTGATAGGGCAAACTGTATGAATAGGTATCAAGTCAACCACTGGCATGCATTTCTCTGGGGTTGGTACATTTTTGCCCACCTACTTCCAGTTTTCAATCTTTCCACTACAGATTGGGTGATGATATATTTATTCCCTCCAACAATTGCTGTGGTTTGAAGAATTGCAGAAATGAAGGAAGACTGTCTCAGTTGTATGTTCATTGTAGTTACTTCTGCTCCAACCCACCATGACAGAGATATTACTGTTGGATATCTCTTAAGCTTCTGCTTTATATTTTCTGAAAGCATAGGACCATTTAACTCATGGATCCTTTGAAATGGAGATCTAATCATGATACCGATATATTTCATTCTCTGTGCCTTCCATATAATAGGAAGAGAAAATGAATCTGATGTAAGATGGTTAACTGGAACAGCCTCAGTGTTACACCAGTTAAATATGCAACTGGAGTGCTTTCTGAATTATCAGTGAGATTGAGAAGAGTAAGACTGAGTCACCAGAGTTAGATCATGTTTAAAAATGTGGTCAGGATAGAGATTACTTTCAAACTCTCACCCAACAAGACCAGTATGGGCCCTGATCAGACAGGCAAAGAAGGAGGGCAAATTAGTTCAAAACTGGGTAATAAACGAACAATCAAAAGGCTGATTAAAGAGCAAACACCTAAATCTTGAACTCATTCTTTGTGGATTCAGTTCTTAGCCAATAATTTTGGTGCAAGATCATGAGTTGTCAAACATGTAAGTGCTGAATCATGTTTTCACTACAGAGAATATTTCATCATCAGCAGTATTAAGGATGCTTTTTGTTTTTGATGCAATATTTTTCAAAAATGATAAGCCCTTGATTCATTTGATAAATCTATTAATAACAGCCCCTCGTTCTCCTTCTTCTTGGAATACTGCAGCAGTGACTCCTGTTTTTCAGGCGGGTGACAGAAGCAGCCCATTAAATTACAGACCCATTAGTGTCCTCCCAGCAGCCTCTAAAACTGCTGAAAAGAGTGTCTGTGATCTGCTGGTGTCTCACTCAGACAATGTGGAATTTACTTTACGCCCACTGCAGCATCATTCCACAGAAACAGCAAACTGTTTTTTTGGGTTGAAAAAAAATCAAATGCTATCTTGAACCATATTTTTAGATTTTAAGAAGGCATTTGACACGGTTAATCACAACATTTTACTTTCTAAACTCTCTTAATTAAATGTAGCTGTCAAAGCCCTGACCTGGATAGAATCTTAATTAACTGAGAGGAAACCGTGTACAACGCTGGATGTGATAAGTGTTCTCCATTTGTTTGCTGTACAGTACAAGTCCCTCAACTGTCTAGTTTTGGGCCAGTTTTATTTTGCATTTCTATTAATGACCTTGCTCAAGTATGTCCAGATGTTACTGTCCAGATGTATGCTAATGATACAGTTTTGCTCGTTCACAATCCAAAGTTGCAGTCAAACTGACAGCTGTAATGACATGGTGTCAGACATGGTTAATGAATTCTTGCTTGAGACTTAACACAGTATAAGTAAGAGAGTCTGCATGCACTGTACGAGGATCAACAACTCAGTTAACCCTGACATTTTATTCAATGAGAAAGTCTTCAAACCTGAAACATTTTAAATACCTGGGCATTATAATTGTCATCAACCCATCTTTTAAAAAATAAAGTTGGTAGGGTTACCAGCAAAGTCTTTTTTAATTTAATCTGAATAACTTTAAAAACATCAAATTTGTAAGGTCTATACCGTTGAGCGCTGTGTGATGACATATGTTGTAAACTGCACTATACAAATACAATTGAATTTAATTGGAATTGTCCCCATCGACTGTAAAGCTCTTTGCAGACATTTTACTTACCCCATCTTTCTTACAACCTTGTCACAAGTAGGCGTGACTGCACTCGAACCTGTGTACTCACTGTATAAACAAACCCTTAAAGCATTACATTAAAAAAAACAAAAGGCCATCATCACTGCAATATTCTAAAAACATACAATTTTACATTTTTAGTCTGATGTCTGATTATTCATAGTGTTGCACCCCTTCCTCTCAGACGATGACAGGCCCATCAAAGCAGCGGCAGTGCAAGCAGGATGACAGCATCTACTAGAGGTGATTTGTTACCTTAGTTTAGGAAGACAGCTTTTGATCAATCTGCATTCTTTGTTAAAACAGTGAAAAGGTGGAATTCTATCCCCACAAGACTCGGAAAGCTTCACAGGGTTTAAAACCAGCCTCAAGGTTTGACTGGAGTTAGCATTCACTAGTGATTCCCTTTTATTTATTGTTTTCACTGATTTTAATTCTTATCTCACACTGATGGACTTTTATGTTTTGTGTTGTCTTATCTATGGTATTTATTGCTCTGTGGTTGTTCTGTTTTTTCTGTACCTGCCCAGAGACAACAAATGCAAAAATATAATAACCAGCTGCCATCTAACTCTTGTGAAATTACTTTTAATTGTGCACTGTCCCTGCAAAATATTGAAGGAATAGCTGTCAGAGTGACAGGAAGTGGAGAAGCCCAACAATCCTGCCTGGTGGACCTCAGAAAACAACATGGGGAACAAAGCCTGTCATTGATTTTGATCATAGACTGTATAAAAGATGGACGTAGCAACCGGCCCTGAAAAATGAAGCCAACCAGGAAGTATCAAAAACCTACGTCCGCTAGCTGCTGGCTCCAAAAAGCCCTGGCTCCCATAGACTTGAATTGGAAAAGAAGTGATCACAGATCATGAAATACTGCATTCCTACAGCTCAGGATTTTTTTCTTATTAGTTTTCATAATCAAACCCAGAGATCAGGTGGCCAATCTGAAAATAAATCAATACTGAATTTTTAAAAAATCGTCAAACTTTTGCGGGGCAAGGGGCGTGGCTGGCTTGATTGACAGTCGGCAGCGACCATACAGATGAAGCGAGCAGAAGGCGGTAAATGTGGGCGGGCAGAGAGGGCCTGCCTCTCAATCCGTCTGACCAATCGCTGCTCCTATGGCTCCGCTCCCCTCCAACGATGTTTGCGTCACTGGCTCCAAAAATCCAAGATGTCAACCAGGAAGTAGCAAAACCCTGGCTTCATTTTCTCAGTGCAGAAACCAACGGGTGACGTCACGGTAGCTACGTCCAGCATTTATACAGTCTATGATTTTGATACATGCAGTTGAGTTATGAAAAAGAGTGTTATGTATGAAATAAATAAGTCCAAGTTCTCTCATGTCTAAAAGTCTACAAGTGACAATATTGGCCCTTGGGTGAAATACATATGTACCACATGTTCTTGGCTTACTGGTGTCTTGTAGTTGTAATGACTGCTCCTGTTTCAGGAGCAATAAGGAAAGAGGAATAACTTGTTTCTTGTACAGCAATAGTGCAGGGGCCTTTACCAAATACCTTTCAGTTTTACTTCCACTTTCTGTCAACAACAAAAAATAGCCACAACTATTTGCCTCTTGCTAGCATTTAAAATGCATGAAATGTTTGTAGCGACTTGTTGTCAGCTGCAGTAAGATTATGTTTAATTATTTTGTCCCTCTTTCACTTTGCTGTTACACTGTGTTTGTCTGTTTTGACCTATGTGTGGAAACTGACACACAAAGACCGGAGCGTGAAGAAGTAGCTGACAGAAGTCTTCACACTGAGCTGAAATAAATGAAACAAGTGCACATATTACAAGTACAACACTTTCATTTTAGATGATTTGGTTTTTAAGTGAATGCTGAACTCCACTTTAATTTTTACAATGTGGTGTTGGAGGTTACTGTCAGTGTGTTTGTAAGTGTGGGACGGGCCAACAAAGGCAGGGAGTTACATGAGGTTAAAAACAGCAGATAGTAAAAGGTGTGTGTGGAGCGATTTCATCTTTATTGAAATAGAATGCTTTTATTGTCATCATACACAAAGTACAACGAAATTAAAAGACAACTCCAGTGGTGCAAAAGTATGAAAGTAAAAGTATAAGAAGACAAATAAGAATATATACATGTATTTACAAAAGGAGCCAGTAGGATACAGTTAGCCAAACGGTAGAATAAATATATTGTACTGTTGAGGAAAACAAGATGATGTTAAAAATCTCTGATGAACTGATGTGTCAGGGGATCATGACTGAATAGAAATATAATATTATAGCTTAGAGCATATGTTAACTTTACAAGGAGTTATAAGTTGTTCTTTCTTTCTTTCTTTGGATAGTAAAAGAGAGAAAAGTAGGAATGAAATGAGAAAAACTGGAAGATATGGAGGTTTTTGCTTTCTAAATTCAGATTTTTAGGAAAATATGACATAAACATGCATGCAATGTTGACTGGAAAATTAATGATGATAAAACTTGTTCTGGAGGAAGAAACCCTCAGAAATAAATAGGCAAATAGTAGTTAGTGGGTGCTTGTGTGTGTGTGTGTGTTTGTGTGTGTGTGCGTGTGAGACCACCTTCCTCAAGCAGCCATCGCTCATCACATCTGCTGCTCAGAAATCCAAAGTCTATCAGCCAGCTGGAGTGAGACGACCTCCACGGCAGCTGTAATTTACCACTGGGAGATGGGATGAGGGAGTGTGTATATGCATGTGTGAATGTGTGTATCTGTGTGGGATTGACGCAGCCAGAAAGAGCAAGATGAGTAAGTCGGCGGTGACTGGGGGGGGGAGAGAAAGAAGGACGGGAAAGAAGGAAGGAGCAGCATACTGTGATGACAGCGATGATGTGGTAGCATGACACTGCAGGTGGAGAGGGTTTTTTTTTTTTTATAAGCACCAATCAGAAAACAGCCCTCTCTGCTCAAAGCCAAGTGCCCCCAATTCACATAGCATCGCACCAATAGGCCCTGTCAGGGAGGCCAAATCTCCAGCTGCTAATCTTATAATCCTGTGCAGATGTGTGTCCTGCAGCAGGAGTAGGAGTACTATGTGATGATGGAGAGTAAATGAGTGTGTTCTACAGTAAGTGGGTGAGTGATACAGAGAGCCAGTGTTTAAACCAGGCTGCCAGACTCTCCCGTCTCTTTCCGTGACAGTCGCTGTTTGTTTTGCTGTCTCACCAGTTCTTCTGGAACACTGGTGTGTACGCAATCTGCAGAGGGTTTAACATGGATACTGTGTTTGGTCAATTCTTAAACCCAAAAGCAATCACAATTTTAATATATAGTCGTATACAGAGTGAACTCGATGATTTGAGCTCTGTGGTGTTATAAACCAACTGGATCAATTTGTGTAAATTCTGGATTTTTTGTTTGGAGTAAAAGTCCACAAATCCTGATGGCAAATACAGGCAAAACCAACAATCATCTGAAGCATCAAATGCAGCCTTTTTTTTTGTAGCATCAAAAGTAATGCAGGTAATTACCAGTCATCTGCCCACAGCATAGATCAGGGGTTCTCAAATGGTGGGTCGCGGACCTGTTCTGGTCGCGGACAGCTGGTCAACATTAAATAATATATATTGTGCGTCTCAGGTTGGACTTGTTTTTTATTTTGAAAAAACTTTTATTTTGACAGGCACAGTAACCATAGTTTGATGTTCATTTTAAGTTTGTGTTGATGTTGGGACACAAGATGGCAAAGCGCAAACATGACCCGTAGTATTTAAAAAGTGGGTTTTCATGCTAGGACTGGACCCGAATAGCCAACTATTCGTTGACTGTGCTGGAATCAGGAAATCAATTTTGATCTCCAACTATTCTACTAGACCAGTTGAGAACCCCTGGCGTAGATCATACATAAAGAACAACAACATGTTCTCATTTCCTCTAACTGTATGAAAATGAAGCCAAAACTAATGCATAGTTTATGTTCTTATATATACAGTCGTCCTCAAATGTATTCAAACCCTTCCATTAAAGAAAAGGCAAAATTCACTCGAATAACTGGAAACTGACAAAAGTAATAATAAATTAAAATTTGCTAAATTATAATTTAGTGAAATATGACATTGCTTTTGAATTGTGGTTGAAAAGAATAATTTAAAAAAACAAACAAAACAGTCCCAGACAAATTAGAGCACTTTGCTGATGAGCAGTGAAATCAAAACACCTGTCAGCAGGTTCAGAAGTCTGATTGAGTTACAGAAAACATTTGATTGCAGTGATTGGCTCAAAGGTTTGTTCAACTAAATATTAGTTTACAGGTCCCATCACGCTTGTGTGTTTTGTTTTGTTGTTTTTTTTATTTCTGTTTAACAACCACTCAAAAGCAATGTCGTGATTTTCATTCAATTTTTATTTGTTATTACTTTTGTCAATTTCAACTTATTTCAGTAACAGCTGCTTTATTTTCCGTTTTTAATGGGACGCTATGAATACATTTGAAGACGACTGTACCAGCTATTTTTTCCCAATAGATCTCATCTGAATGCTGCATTACTTACTATTTTCCAGATTATTAAAGGGTAATTAAATTTGTTTTCCAAACTCAAAGTGAACATGTTAAAAATTCAAAAATCCTCAGAACGTCAGTTCAGTTTTCTGTGGTGTGCCAATGAGAATCACAGTAAAGGAAAGAGGCTTTCCTTCAGTTACATTTCCAGAACACAGGTCTGCAGTTCTCTACATGACTACTTTATTCAGAGCTGCTGTCAATCATGATGACATAGTCTCTTTTCTTAGCATCAAATCATTAATCAATAACAAATGATCCAAAAAGAAAAAGAACATTTGAACAAACATCAGTGTAATAAATTGATGTTTGACTAACTTTTACCAGCATTTCTGCAATTCTTCAAACACTTCCTGGTTGGGTATTTGTTTGGTTTAGAAAATAACCATGGTTCTGGTTTAAAGCCACCCTGTCGCTCCATTTTGGACGTTTTCAGGGTGAAGACGACACTGGAGATTTTACTTGCACTTGTTCACCTGACCGCAGGAGGTCACCAATGTTGTTAGGGTATATATTTTGTTTATCAGTCATCCGAATGGATGATAAGATGGCTGGTGAGCCCACTAGAAGGCAGAGGAAGTCCCTGCTGACCCATATGCACAGGAACGATGTGCGCTGAAAATGGGCCATTTGATGGTACTGCTGGCAGTTAGAATGAATTCAGGTTTGAGGCACTTCTGCACTAACTTCACTTTTCAGACTCGTTACATCCATCTTTTATAAACAGCCTGTGCTAACAACCAAAGCAGCTGTCTTCATGCATTCCCACACACATGAATGGGCTTGAATAAAACCATCATATGGCTTTATTAAACACCATGTCGCTTGTAATGCTATGGTAAATTACCTTAATCTATCAAACGTTTTTAAGGACGATTGTATGAAGCAGCTCACTACCCAAATCAACAAAGGCAAGAATGAAGCTACAAGTCACAAAGTGAAGACGGGAAACTACATATATATTTATTTAATAAAAATACTCATTTACATTTAAGAAAACTATGATTTAACCCAGTTTTTAACCTGTCTGTTATACCGTGAAAGCTTCAAAACTAACCAAATGTTATATATAATAAAGTGTGTTTGAGGTTTTAATACGTCCCTGTGATAAACAATTCTTCAGTGGCTGAGAACAGTTTACTGTGAGGGCCCTGTCGTTGACTCTTTTCACCTGAACTATTCTTGACTGTGTGTATGCTGAGACAGAGCCAGCTGTGGCCAAGCTGTTACGCTTGTGGTAAGTACAGTGTCTGGTCACTGGCACAGCTACACAGGGTTTTTATGGCTTTCAGCTCAATAGGATCAGAGGCCAGTGAGGACAAAGGTACCCACCTTCTTTAAACCCCTCAATTATTGATGACCGCTTCCCTGTCCCTAGTTCTCTGCTTGCTTTGAGCACAAACAAAATAATGGATTTCTTCTTTTTTTGGCACTCAATGGAGGGGAAGTAGTGTCTAACTTTTAGAGATGGGCCGCATAGTGCAGAATAAGTGGGCAGGGAGAGTGTGTTCTTGTCAGAAGAGGGCCTAAACACTTTAGCCACTTCTCTCTGGCTCCCCTGAATGGACCTCTGACACGATCACTAATAAGATGTGTAAAAGAACACCACTCTATTGACCCAACTTTGCCTATTACTGGTGAGACACTTTGATGTTTGTCTAATCAGATATTGGATTTTGTGTTCAGGCTTCTCAGCAGCACGGTCTGGGTAATTAAATATGGTAGCATTTATAGAATGGTCATGAGCTTTTCTGTAAATACATTTGCAGTGCGGTTGGAGGAGGTTTAATAAAACATTGTCCCTCACAGGTTTCTGAAGGGACACACTGAAGCATGGATTTAGGTTTACAGTCGCTGTCATGTTGTCAGTGTTTGTTTTGGAGTTAGAAAACTTGAGCTGATGGAGTCGGTCAAAGCAAATGCAACCCCAAACAGTCCACTCTTTAAGCCTTCCCATCTTCAAAAATAGTTGCAAAAATGCTTCCACGAAGCAGTTCAATTAGCAGTACTGACCAACTTCAGACAGAGAAAATATTGTATTTTTGCAACACTTCAGCCATGATAGCTGCCAGTAGTGATATTTGTGTGTTCACCAAATGACGTGTCAGATAGGTGTGGTCAGGGCTCACCAGATTGTGGCTATTAAGGTGAGGAACTAGTTTCTGCAGCTTGAATTTAAGATGTGAAAACCATAAAAGAAATGTTTTACTACAAAAAACACAGTTGAGGACTTTGAATGACATGGACACATCCCATCTGACTGACAAGACACTGATTCTAGAAGCTGTAGGGTCCAGTATAATCTGCTGCATTGGCTTTGACCTTTTTTTTCTGTCTCTTGTTGTATTTGGTTCCGTTACAACTATATACCAATGTGCCAAAACATCATGAGCACTCACAGATGAGGCAAATAACATTCATTGTTTTGTAACGGCGGTGCATGTAAAGGTTGGTGTTATATTAGCCGGTAAGTGAACAGTCGGTTCTTGCATTCACTGTGTTGGATGCATGAGAAATACGAAGGTGTAAAGACCGAGAGACTCTAAACAAGGCAGAATGATTAGGAGCAGATGACAGGATTTGTGGCATGCTCCTGGTCAGCAGAGGGGAGTCCTCGGGATCAATATTTTCCCCCGAAAATGAGACAAGTCCTGTCTCTGACTTGTTTTAAAGTATAACTCAAAACACATAAACCTGTGGGATCCCATCCTGATGACTTAAGGGTTTGATTTGGTGGATTTTATTATTACGGCAAAGGATTGGGATTTATGTTAATAGGCTTTGGAATGAAAATAAGAAGAATTGAACTTGAATATAGCTGAGAGGAGGAATATGAAATGCCAAGTTCATTACCTGTGATGTATGAAAGTGACATTTGACGATTTCTTTAAGAGCTACACTATGTTATATAGAAGTCATCTTTACTTCTCATTCCACGAAAGCCATCCTGGCAGGACAAAGCCAACAGGAGGGGCATTTTTACCGCCACAAAGCACCAAGAGCCACCCCAATCATTACTGCATCCCACAACCTTCCATATGTAGCCTACTGCAGCCAATACAAGCCTGATTAAAAACAGGCCCACTGTCATACTGGGATGTTGCTTGACTGTCTTAAACATCTTTTTCTTTTTTTATCCATTTTTTCTTGCAATGGATGGATAAATGACCATTAGCAATGACCTTTGTCAGTTTCCACCCATTTAGCAATATAAATCGATTTCAGTGGAAACCCAATCGTAATGTAAAAAGGCTGCCTGCTTATAGTGTTGTGCGCTGTACATACAAAAGATATGTATTTTTTATCAAGCCAAATTATTAAATTATTTAACATCAGCTTGCTATTATTAGCCCATTGTCACTACTTAGGTGCTCCACATTTAATGTAGGTCTGAGCAGCTTTCAACAGTTACATGTTTGTCGCCTATACCACCGTGTTGTCTATGAATAACATTGGTTAAAAAAATATATATATGTACATGTGTTAACAGTGGATGGAACCATAGAAGCACAGAAATACATAAAATAGAAATAATATCAATTTATTTTGTGAGACCATAAACCTTCTTTCTATTTGTATAAGACACCTGAAAGGTCACATTTCATGGACAGATTCTGCACTTTAGCCATTTTCCATGCCAGAGGTAGAGTGCAGCATCAGCATTTTTTTTTTCAAGTGATATGAAGCGCATTGATTTCTTGTGGTGAATTTTTGGACTTGAATCAGTCACCTCATGAGCCAGCACATGAAGACAGAGCAGTACTGCAACAGCATATTACCCACTGCATTTTAGAGAGAAAACCAATTGGTTTTGGTTTGATTCAGTCTTAAGGGCCCAGATTTTTCACTCTCTGGTACAGAGGCAAATATACGCACACACACACCAACAGCTTGAGCTATTAAAAAGAGTGACCGATAGGAGCTTGGTGAGAGATAATTGTCTCATAAGTCAGTAAGCACAGCTGCTGGCAAGGTCAAGTTTTATTTATGAACACGCGTTGCCGCTCTCAGTTTTGTCTCTGTATCTTTTCCATCTGTCTTTCTTCTCTATTTTTTTCCCCTTCTCTCTGTCTGAGTCTGTCCTGTACCTGTCCTGCTCCCCTGTCTCTCCCCTCCATCTTCTTTCATTCTGCATGGTTGGGCTTCTAGATTGCTCCTGCTCCTCAATGAATATTTATGGAAGAGTTTGGATGTTACATGAAAATGAACTGTTTATTTACACAGACTTTCACTTTTGGCTTTATGGGAGGTTGGGGAAGGAGGGGGCTGAATATTGTCAGACTCCCAAGCATGAGGATGAAATAGGCCAGCGCTACGTTAAATAGGATTCAGGTCAGTAAGAGGCTGTGGCCAACCAGATCTGTCATACGGCTTTAGAGGAGCAGTCTCATTTCAAAACAACACCACAGCTTGGAATTGTCTGGAACCAGGATATGAACGAACGGTATTCCAAGTGGTTAGAGTTAGTGGTATCTGTAATTCAAATTTGGTTTTGCAAAGTCATTTACTGAGTATATATATTAGTGAATATACACTGACCAGACTGTCAGCACAGAGTTCAATGTGACAATATGGAAGATGCTCTGGTTCAAGAAGAAGAAGAAGAAAACTGCTCAAGTTATTTTTTTTATTGATTTACTGAATTCTTTCAGACATGCTAAAAATCCGTAAACTCATTCATGTCTGCACATCTCAAGCATTTTGTGCATATCTCTGCATAGCCTTGTCTACATCTGATTTGAACTTATTTTAAGAACTGTTCCAAGAAAACTCCTATAACTGTTACTGCAAGATTATGCTATGAAAACGTAAAGTCAGTAAATGGATGGTGTTTTCTAACAGGGTGTATGAGGGATACCAACTTTGCCGAAAAGTTCACCAAATTTTTTACAATTAAGGCATTTTGTGAATTGATTGAGGATAAAGTGGGAAGGTTTTTGGCTCCTTCCCACCGTTGCCAACTGCTTGATCAGAGGGAGTCAAAGGCTGCTTTGGATTGTTGGGTTCTATGTGTAAATGTGGAAGGTCTATACCTAACTATGTTAAGCGCTGTGTGATGACATATGTTGTAAACTGCGCTATACAAATAAAAATGAATTGAAAAAAGTAATGTAACAGTTCGTGTGCACTCTGTTCCACTTTAATGACATTAAATTTGATTTAAGTAGCTGTAAAGTCAACATCTTATTCCTGTTTCACCCTGTTGTAATAGTTCTTCATCATGTTTTTGAGTTTTAAGCTCATTGTAGGTTGGAAAAATTAATAAAGTCTACAGATAAAGGGCAGCTGTGGCTCAGGTGGTAGTGAGTTGTCTACTAATCACAAGGTTGGCAGTTTGAACGTGAGCGCCTTGCATGGCAGCTTATGCCACTGTTGGTTTGGGTGTGTGTGTGTGTGTGTGTGTGTGTGTGTAAATTGGAGAATGGGAAACACTATAAAGCACTTTGAGTATCACTAAAGTAGATAAGTGCTATATAAGTGAAGACCATTTACCTTGTAAATGTACCTTGATTTTTTTTGTCTTGTCTGCACAAATGTTTGCCTGTTGCCAGTATAAATATTCAACCAGTACAACACTACTCCTCTTATGCCATATCTTTTCAGTTTATTAATTGGTATTTTATGATTTATTGTATCAAATGCTTTTTAAATGCTTTTTTAGGGCCAGACTGGGCGATGCTGAATCCTATTTGAAACTGCTGGCTAAGGATAATTGTAGATATAACAAGATTGTAATTCACAGTGGCGGTAATGACATTCGGTTTAGGCAATCGAAGGTAATTAAAGTTATGGTGAGTCAGTATGTAATTTCACAAAAACAATGTTGGACGCATGTCATAATTCAACCGCTGGCTGTCGGGTGCAGAAAATAATGTGGGCTACAAAGATAACTGAATAGACAGCAAACCCCAAACTTTCATCCAACTGTTCTCCATCTGATATCCTGCTATCCCCCAACCCAAACCCTCCCGCTATCCCCCATCCCCATCATCCACACTCTTACCCCAACTGGCTGAGGCAGGTGACTGCCTTCCCTGAGCCTGATACTGCCAGAGGTTGTTTTTTTTTTCCCTCCCCGTTAGTAAGGGTTATGCTTACTCAGAGGGAATGCAAAAGCAGCTTTGGATTGTTGGGTTCTCTGTTCTTTGTGTGAAATTTGTAAGGTCTTCACCTTGCTATGTGAAGTGCTATGAGATCAGAATCAGAATCAAAACACTTGGGGACATTGCTTACGTTACAGTTGCTCCCTTTCAAGTATTTGAAATATAAACAGTACCAAATATATAAACATGAGAAAAATATGTCAGAAAAGTGTAAACATAAGTCCAAACACTAAAAGCATAAATGTAAAATGTGCTTTTCCTAAGAAAATAAGTGCAAGTATACAATGTAATAACTACTGTGTAATTATACAGAGGTAATAAACAGCATGTTATTACACAGAGATACATAGGTATTGTACTACGTGATTGCACATTGAGTGTTACCTCAAGAAGTGAAGTGAGAATTTCGTTAACTGCTTGCACAGAAACATAATGAGTTCAGTCTGACTATTGACTCAGAGTCTGACCCTCTGAGTGAGGAGTTATACAGTTTGATGGCCACGGACAAGTGATCTCCTGAGGCGCTCTGTGGTGCATCTTAGTTTGCTAAATGAGCTCCTGTGGCTGGCCAGCATGTTGTGGAATGTGTGGGAGACATTGTTCAAGATGACATGCAACTTAGTGTCTTTGTCTCTGACACCCCAGTCAGAGAGTCCAGTTCCACCCTCACAACATCACTCACCTTGCAGATCAGTTTGTTCAGAATCAGTATTCTTAACCCAGTCCAGTTTATTGTCAGTGTGGACCCCCAGATACTTGTAGTCCTTCAGAATGTCCACACTGACCCCCCAGGATGGAAACAGGGGTCACTGGCCCTTTGGTCCTCCTCGGGTCCACAACCAGCTCCTTGGTCTTTATCACATTGATTTATAGATGGTTCTGCTTACACCATGTGACAAAATGGTCTAAAACAGCCTTGTACTCATCCTCATCACCCTTGCTGATACATCCAACTATTGAAGAGTCATCAGAAAACTTTGTCGGCTTGTCCAGGTGGGCGTAGGTGTGGTTGAGCAGCTCTCCAAGTTGGGGCTTGTAGGCGAACTGAAAGGAGTCAAAGAATAGTTTAACTCAGGGCCAGAGCAGCTTCAAAATGAGTCTCTCCAGCGTCAGTGAAGCCACAAGGATGCAGTGTCTTCTGCACAAGAACGAGGTAGCACAGCACAGGGACCCTCTGCAGGCTCAGGCCCATGTTGAAGGCATAGTGAAGTACTCCGCATAGCTGGGTAGCACAGGCTTTGAGCACCCTGGGGCTGAGACCATAAGGGCCTGTAGCTTTGCCTGAGTGGTGTCTAATCAGCTGTCTTCTGGTGGAGATGGTCAGTAGTGAAGATCATTAAAGCAGTGAAAAGCACTGATGGGGGAGGTGTGGACTCCTTGGCTTTTAAAGTGCAGTAATCCTGGAGACCAGTTGAGGAAGTGAGAGGGTGGCTCTCACAGGAGGATGAAAGACAGATGAGAAACAGATTGAATTCATTGGACCGATCCACACTGCCTTCAACTCCTCTATTGCCAGCTGGCCTAAAACCAGTGGTGTTCATCATGCCTCTCGGGACCTCTCTTGCTTTGTTGGAGACCCATGGCAACCAGTTCAATGTCGGAGCAACAGATAAGCTCTTTGATTGCAATATGAGCAGGATTGCACCATCCATTGATAACTAGAATGGCGAGCCCTCCTCCCTGACGCTTACCACTCCCAGTGCAGTCCCTGTTGGCCCGAACAGCCTGGTAGCCCTTGATGGAAACATTGTTGTCAGGAATATTGTGGTGCAGCCATGTGTTCAATAGGATTCAAATCCAGACTTTGACTGGGCCGGTCCATCAGTTCCAGAACACCAGATTCTTTTTTCTTGGTCTTGTTGGTATATGAACACACGAGCAATCAGATTCAGTCCAGAAGGGATTCCATGATGCATTAAGATGTTGTGATAGATGTTCTTGTTCGTGATACCATCGATTTTCACTAATTTGCCCACGCCGTTTCTACAAATGGAACCCCATACCATCATGGAATCTCCACTGTGTTTCACTGTGGATGCAATGCATCTGGCATCAAAACGTTCTTCTTGTCTGCGGACATAAACACGACGATGCTGACCAAAGAGGTCAAACTTGGACTTATCCGTTTAGAGTACCTTCTTCGATGTTTGTGCTCCCTGACAAATCTGAAGCATTTCTGGATGTTTCCAGGCCTCAATAATGGCTTCTTAGCGGCTACTCTTCCCTTTAAGCCTTGTTTGATCAGTCGTCTCTTATAGTCATTCTGGAGACTTTCTCAGACTCTGATCTAGAAGCATTCATCTCTGCCTGAAGATCAACAGTAGTCTTTCTTCTTTCTCTAGTACTTAAAATCTTGAGCTGTCTGACATCTGCTTCAGTAAACTTTTGATTCCTGCCTCTTCTTTGGCTCATTTTGTAAGTACGAGTCTCAGTAATTGACTCCAAACCATACTTGACCACACTGTGAGAACACTTTATGTCTGTCCTTGTTTGTCACATCCCACATCATGAAGTGTATTAACGTGGACTCCTCATTTTCAGTGAGCTCTCGATGTTTTACCATTTTGAACAGAAATGAGGAATTTCAAACTGAATTCACCTTTTTATACCCAAATTTGAGCCGACTCACTGGGCTTCAATTTAATCAAGTATATAACATTCAAACACTAAAAGTAATTTTTCTGTTCATGAATGCAGGTAGATAACTGTAATTTGACATCTTAATCAAGGAATAATGATGTGCTTTTCTATTTTTTCAGTTTTTTTGTAAAACAATAAATTTGACAATTAGCATTAAAAGTATCGTTTTCGTTAAACAGCTTCTACATACTGCTGTATGAACCATTACAGAAACATCAAAAAAGATTTTGGTAGGTATCAATGCTGTTAAACCTGACATTGGGTGGTGGTCTAATCAATGTGTTAAGCACTGTATATGCTTGATTCTTAGTTATATTAGAAATGTACTTTCATGTATCCGGGAATTTGCAGGTTTAAACTTATGTTTATACTTTTTATATTATGTGAGGAACTGTATGAGATAAACATATCAGCTTTGATATTTCATTCACATGTTCAGTGGGATGTCAGATCTGTAATCATCATAGATATTCAACAATTAGATTTGTACGTTGAAGAAATTAACTAAAAGTCAGCTCTAAAGGTATTTGGTCTTTGGACTCTCATGGACATGAAAGATCACTCCTTGGGATGAACACATCCAAAATTGGCTGGATACTGATTCGAATCCAAACCTTTGGTATAAGAGAAAGACACTTAATGGTCTTATCAAGCTTTTCTACCACAATGGTTCTCAAAGCGCTTTACAATGTTTTTGTTTCACCGCCTGTCTGCCATTGGGAGCAACTTCAGGCAAACTTAAGCTGGAGCCTATCCCAGCTGACTTAGGGCAAAGGCAGGTTGTCACTCTACAATTTCACTCAGCAGACGCTTAAATGAAATTGCCAATCTATCACAGGGCCGCATAGAGAGACAGACAACCAGGCTAACTCCCTTTCTTTCACACACTTTTCTTCACACGGACGTCCGTGTTTTAACAACTCACTGTACATCAGTCCTTCAGTTGTTCACCATTAAAGTCAGACAATGCCCAGAGAATTCACCTCAGTTATCCATACAGTTGTTTACATCCCCACACAGGCTGATAAATCACAAGCCCTGGATGAACATGAAAACACACATCCAAATGCTGCTTTTGTTGTCTTGGGGGACTTTTAACAGCGCTAATGTGAATGAGGTTCTGCCAAAATACCATCAGCACATCTCTCATCCGACCACGTGAGAACAGCTTTTGGATCACTGATACACTCCATTTAAAGACTGCTACAAACCTCTCTCCTGCCCTGCAATTGGAAATGCAGATCACTGTGCCATACCGCTGCTGGCTTTATACAACTAGTTTCCAGTTGTATAAAGTGGGACATAAGTGTTCATAAGTGGGACAAGCTGGCTGACAAGGTTTAACAGGACTGCTTTGCAACAACTGACTGTCAGATGTTTGAGGAAGCAGCTGATGATGACATCAACAAGTACACAGACTCTGTCATAGGTTATATCTGTAAGTGCACTGATGGAGGTCATGTACCACAGCCATGACCCGCGGCGTCTGTGGAATGGATTGTGCTGTATCACAGACGATACCAGTAAAAACAGGGAAGTGGAACTGTCCACTGCATCCCTTCCAGATGAGCGTAACACCTTTTATGCCTGATTTGATGCAAACAACACCGCGTCGGCCACCAGACCGCATGTGGACAGGGAGGACCCCATACTCACCCTTGACACAGCTGCAATGAGACAGACTGTCAAGAGAGTACACCCCCACAAAGTACAGGGGTCTGAGGGCATCCCAGACCAGGCCCTGAAGGCATGTGCTGACCAACTTACTGGGATTTTTACCACCATCTTAAAAAATCTCTCTGAGCAAATCCACAGTCCCTACCATCTTTAAATTCTCCACCATTGTTCCAGTCCCAAGGACAGCACCAGTCTCCTGACTTTTGCCCAGTAGCACTGATATCAGTCATCATGAAGTGCTTTGAGCGCATAGTCAAAACCTACATCTGTGCCTCCCTCTGTGATACCCTGGACGCCCTACAGTTCACTTACAGAGCAAACAGGGCCACAGATGATGCCATTGCTCTAGCAGTACACACTGTTCTCCATCACCTGGACAGGAGAAACACATATGTGAGAATGCTCTGCATTGACTATAGCTCGGCATTCAGTCCAACATTCCTTCCAAACTGGTCTCAAAGCTCACTAATCTAAGTCTGGAGAACTCCATCTGCAGGTGGATTTATGGCTTCCTCACCAACAGGTCACAAGTGGTGAGAATCGGCAACCACTTCTCCTCGACGTTGGTCCTCAACACAGGGAGACCTCAGGGCTGTGTTGTCAGCCCCGTCCTGTACTCCCTGTTCACTAATGGCTGTAACGCCACACACAGCTCAAACTCCATCCTTAAGTTTGCTGATGACGCTTATCACAATGATGAGACCACCAATAGAGATGAGGTGAAAACACTGGCCAGCTGGTGCAAGGACAAAAACCTTTCACTGAATGTCAGCAAAACTAAAGAGATGATTGTGGACTTCAGGAGACAGCAGGGAGACAGACATCCATCCCATCTACATCGGCAACATGGAGGTAGAAAGGCTTAGCAGCTTTAAGTTCTTCAGCGTCCACATCACAGAGGATCTGTCCAGGTCACTACACACAGGAAAGCTTGCCAGAGGCTTTATTTTCTAAGGAGACTGAGGAAGTTTGGCATGAAGACCAGCATCCTCACTAACTAATCACAGTGTGGTATGAGAACTGCTCCAGTTACAGTCAGAAAACATCACAGAGAGTGGTGCAGATGGCACAGTACATCACTGGAAGCAGTCTCCTTACCATCCAGGACATTTACCACAGCCGGTGTTTGCGGAAGGCACGCAGCATTATTAAAGACCGCAGCCATCCAGCACACAGGCTTTTCTGCCTGCTACCATCTGGCAGACGGTACAGGAGCCTGACTGCTCGTACCAAAAGACTAAAAGACAGCTTTTACCACCAGGCTGTCAGGCTCACTAACTCAATATAAACTGGTAATACAATTGCACTAAATTCATATCTGTTACACACAATTCATGCACGCACATTTTAGACACTAAGTGTTCACATTCTTATAGACAGTTTAATTGACTTAATTTCGACAAATTCTATCTTAATGTTTATATTTTTCCCATTTTGGTACTTGACTTTATACTGGCAATATTTTGCATTTACGGTTTCTCTAGTGTTTCTCTAGTGTTACAAATAATAAGTCGATTGGTTCTTCTTGTCCAAAACATTTCATAGCATAGTTGACTGTGTGTTAGTCTGCATATGACAAATTAACGAATTGGAATTGATAATCCCTCACCAGATTTGTTTTTGATGTAAGTCTGACATGTAAAATATTTACAGCTATGATTTATGTTGTTGAATAAATCAGCATCAGGATCTACACTTTGGCCATATTCATACATTGTGCGTTCATTGTACTGAAAAGGTCTGAAACCGTCTCCGTTATCCAGCTCTAACTGTTTCCCGCTATCATTGTGACTGTGAGTGAAACAGATTACTTTATCACCCAGATTGCTGAACTGTGGAAAAGATATGTTCCTGTCCTCGGTGCACTCGTGTTTTTCCATTCCACCTGATAAACTGTCCATAACGTAGCACAGCTTAAGCAGTACATGATATTTATTTGGCATTCAATGCACAATGTCTTGTGCACCGTGGTCTTCTCTGTCGGCTCTTCTCACTTGTCCAGTGTCAGTGTCTCTCGCCTCTTCTGGTGGATTATTTAGCTTTATTAACACTGCGCTGTTTGCTCTCCACATTCTTTAGATTTTGTTCTACTCTCATATTTTGTACTTTTTGTGAAATGTCGGCATTCTTCTTTGTGAGATGCTCATTAATACACACATTGGATCCTTTGAACTTTTTCCCTGCTTCTATGAGCAAATCATAGTACATCTACTGTTGTCTGACTTTTTTTTTCCATGGCAGAGTGCAACACGCTTTGATATTCTTTGTATCAATAGACATGCCCTCGCTGTGTGGGAAAGCAGTTCCATGCTGCTCCAGGGATTGTAGTTCAGTCTCAGGCGGATCCTCATCATCTTTAACATTCTAAGTCAGTCCAGCATGAGATCCATGTAGTCTCAAGTTGGCTGATAAGTAGATCATTTTTGGGGGGGAGGAGTTTTGTTTCAAGTCTGCTATTAGGTTTCCAACAGGATGATACTTTCCTCTCTGGCCTTGTTTTGTTGTTTTACCTCCCAAACCTCTGCCAGCAGCTACATTAAGCAGCCAGTGCTATTGTTCTGGTGTGAAGTCAGGGGATTTCCTTCCTAACTTTCTCATCTGTGACTACAGGAGTTCTTCTTGAAAGCATCTTGCTTGGAGTCTTCAGTGTCCTGTGTAGCTCCACAATGTAGTTAGTAATCTTTCTTCTGTTGTTTAAAAGTTTACTTAAATTCAGCAGTCTGTATCGAGTAATGTATGAATAAAAAAGAAAATTTGAAACATAATGGCACTAAAAAAAACATGTAACCGTCTCCCTTTTGAATGTATGCACTCAAGGTAGAAGATGAGGATGGAGGAAAGTAAAGAAACAATGATGGGAAGAGGTAAATGAAGACAAATAAACAAAAAATAAATAAAAAAGGACAGAGAAGTAAAGAAACTTGTTGGAAAAGGCCATCTTACTGCAAGTAGTAATGCAGAAAGATGGATTAAAACTTAGGACGGTGGGAAGAAAATGTTTTAGAGTAGTAGGTGAGGACTGAAGGGAAGGGAGGAAAAAAGTGGGAAACGAAGGTAAGAGGAATATAAGAGAAAGATGTAAAGTAACTGAGAATGAAAAAAAAGGGAAGAAGGAATAAAATATGATGGGAACAGATAAAGATACAAAGATAGTGAAGGAAACAAAGAGGAAATATAAAGAAAATGGAAGACAGAATAAATTATAAATGAAAGATATGAGAAAGGAAAGAGGATCGATTGAACGAAGCAAAAGGAAATAAAGGATGCAAGAAAAAAGCAATGTAAGATGGAAAAAAATAAAGAAGGAAAAATGGAGGAAAGGAATGAGAAAAAGAGGATGAAGTATTTTCAGCAAATGAATAGAAGAGAACAGGAGAAAGCACAAAAATCACATCGAAATTATAATCCTGAAGTTGTGCGACAAATAAGGAAAGTGGGAATAAAGGGACAATTAGGAAATATGAGATGAAAAAAGAAAAGAAAAGGAGGGAAAAATGAAAGAAATATGAAAAAAGAATGAAAGTTGGACACAAAGAACAAGTAAAAGGAGAAACATAGTAAGAAAACAAAAAGGTTAAGATAAAAATGAAGCAAAGACAAATGTGTTATCTGTGGTTTTGGAAATGTCAGTGTCCAGTATTAAAACTTGCATAAGAACGATAAGTAACTTGCTGAATGTATAACACATCCTGTCAGTAAGGTCATTCTACCATTTAAAAGCCCAAATCAGTCTGTTCCCAGACATTCCATTAAATGTTATACTGCTGTACTTTGTTTTTCATTTTTGCTATTTAATTATAGCGAGCTGACAAAACAGCAAGCAGTAGAGCAAATGGAATTAGCTGATGTGAAAGCTGACATTGTCACAGGCTGACTAAAAGGTCGACATTTGGAGTGGGCCCAGTCCCAGCTTTCACATATGGAATGGCCACTCTGAGCTTCTACACGTTGAGTTGAGACATTTACAGAGCTGACAGATGCCGGTCCAAGTCTGCGCTGTAGCTAAGGACCATTAAAGCCTGGTTTAGCACGAGTATTTAGGTTTAGAATGGAAGGAATGGATTTTTTTCAAATTGAATTCCTGTCTGTTACTTGGACATTGATCTGTAAGTCGTTCAATAGCTTCACATTCAATAGTTGATTCAGCTATTAATCAGATTACTTTACATTACCCAGTGAAATGAGGTCACACAAATGTCTTATGATACTTAGTGAACATACCTGTGGTGAGCTGTTAGGACTGATCACTACCAATGATCCTGAAGACTTAACTCATGGCTTTTGCAACACTGTGCGCTGACTGAGTTGGATTTTGAAAGAATTCTATTGATTTTAAAATACGTATGCATTGGGCCACATTGCCCCTCATATTAAACAGTCCCATGAAGTTTTTGAATAGTTGTGACTTTACACTTTTAACAGGACATAGCAAGGGCTCACAGATTGGACTGTCGCACCAGGTGAGTTCTGATCAGCACAGTGGGTGGACATAGCACTTTAGAGCTTCCCTCTGTTTTTAAACATGATCATGTCCAGATCAGGGCTGCATGGTGACTCAGTGGTCAGCACCGTTGCCTCACAGCTAGAAGATCCCTGTGTCGTGTCCGGGTGAGGACGCGTGGGATCTTTCTGTCTGCGTGGAGTTTGCATGTTCTCCCCGTGCAGCGTGGGTTCTCTCTGGGTTCTCTGGCTTCCTCCCACACAGTCCAAAAACACGCTGAGGTTAATTGGTGATTATAAATTGTCCGTAGGTGTGAATGTGAGTGTGCTTCTCTAAGTGTAGCCCTGTGATAGACTGGCGACCTGTCCAGGGTGTCCCCCGCCTTTACCCTGAGTTGGCTGGGATAGACTCCAGCTTCCCCGCGACCCTAGTGAGGATTAAGCAACGTATACATAATGGATGGATGTCCAGATCAAAGCACCTCTAAAGTTCTGCCGTAACCATTTCCATTAGAACTCTGTGCTCACTCCAATTTTGGGGCTGCACATCAATGTCCAAAGAAGGGACATAGATCATCGCAGATAGTAAAAATTTCAGACTGATGTACCTGAGTAAATATTTTGTTTTGAAATACTATTTTATTTTTTGTGAACTATCTCAAAACTTATTGTTACATTTTCTGTCTAAAAAAAGAGGGTATTCCTGTGCACTGTTAACGTACTGATGGCAGTTTTGTAAATAGTTAGTTCCACATGACCTGTTGTAGCAAGGGGGGCATTAATTAATGAGGCGCACAGAGGCGCATGCACGGGGAAGCTGCGCGTTCCCGGCATAAGGTGGACGTCTTCTGCAGCGGTAAGACGCGTTGTGATGCTCTCTGCTATTGTTGCAAGCTAGCGAGTATAAAAGTTACAAAATGTGTTTTGAACAGCAGAAAACCATAGCGCGGACTTCCTATGAGTCTGTATGTGATTTTTGCACTGGGATTTGTTTGACAAAAGTGACGTTAAACAATGTTAAAATCGTCGGTCGCTTCATCTGCATGTTGTATCACTCGCTGCAGGTGAGAGCGCGCGCTGTGGCCTGTATGTGTGCGTGTGACGTGCCCTCTGTTGCTGCATCGCAGGTGCGTTCTGACGTGTTTCTGTTCATTTAATACGAATAATATAAATTTTTATTGTGGATTCAAAATGAGAATGGAGCAGCAGGTCTCCAAGGTGAACAGCCTCTGGCACGTTAGAACAAGACAAGTATGGGAAGTCGGCAAGTTGGATCCGTAACTTCGGGACAAGGATTGTTTTGCACAACAACAAAAAAAAGGTGGACGGCTTCTGCCCTCGCTTGCTGCATCGTAGAAAATAAAAGAACTGGTCCCGATTCCTGCCTGAGTGTCTGCCTCCATGTGTACTAGTGTCCATCTGAAGTCTGCTGCACTGACGCCTCTGTGCATCTCATGTTTAGCTCTTTGTCTATGTGTGCACTGGAACATATGCAGAAAAGCAGAATATTCACATATTAATTTGGAATTTAAATACTAACAAAGGAAATT
>NW_007578245.1:114458-116791 GCF_000690725.1 Stegastes partitus
ATTCCACTTTCAGAAGCCAGAAGCATAATTGAGGGTGTATCAGATGATAACATGGTTGATGATAGCAACTAAGGTCTAAGGAACCCAATTCTTTGAATGACACATCACCTCCCACCAGCTGAAGGGAGTCAACAGAACAGCATCATTTTCATGTCTCCAACTTCTGAATTCACCACCATTGGATTTCATTTCCATCCATTTTTTTCAACAATGAAAAGCATTCACAATAGCTTACATTCTGGAAATCCATGACATATTTAATACCAATTTTCACTCCTGCTTTGTGTAAACCTCTACTGATGCTCTCTGTACACATCATCAGTTATGTTCCTGGGATCTCCTGGTGTTTTCCAGTCTTTCAGCATCATGTACCCTCCTCCAGGTGACACACTTGTGGTTGATCTGGCCTTAGTTTGGAACCCAAATGGCTAAAAGCTAAGCAGCCGAGGAGATCCTTGCTCTCCATCCAGCCTTGCGACAGCTGCTGATCAGACCTGCATACTTTTGAAGGCCTCTTCCAAGCGACCTTCATCAGACTGTCAGTAGCACAGCTTGTTTGGTGGCCTCAGACGCTAGGACAACATGTGGCCACAGGGTGATGGCTACGACCTGGTTGGGAAATGTCAGCTATTTTTAAAGGTCCACCAACAGCTGCCAGTCTCTCGCAGATGTCAGGATGCCTTAACATGCTTGTTCAGGATTAACATGAGCCTTAGATAGATCTGTAGCTAAGCCAGACAACAACTTAGAGGAATTTTCACAACTCTGTAATGCCGGAGTAATCAGCATCACTGCCATCGTTAGCAGAGACAGGCAGGGGATGACAGTTGTTAATGAAGGGAAGTGCAAGCTCCTATAAACAATAAAGAAACACATGTGCATCTGTCATCCTTGCCATACCAGCCTCATGTCATAGAAAATGTTCTGGAAAATGATTTTTTTAAAAACCAGAGCCCTGAATACAGTAAGTAGCATACAGTCATAGTCTACCGTACTCACCACTTAATTGACATTTTGAACATAATACATTCATTGAGCTGTGTCTGTGTCCATTTAAACATCTCTGGGAGGCCTTTAAAATGGAAAAGCATGTTCCATCAAGCCTTCCTGAAGCAGCTCACCTCCTTCATAATCGTGTCTGCATTTCCTTTTATAGATTGGAGGCATTTTCTTTCTGCTGATGTCAGGAAGTGTGTTTTGGGGCCACAGCCAGACATTGTGAGAAATGGGACAGAGCTTGTTATGCTGCTTTGCTCTCCTCTCTCTCATTCTCTCCTGATGAGCCACAGAAAATGATTGTGGCTCATCTATTGAGTGCCAGTTCCTATGCAGAGATAAAAGCAGTCGAAAGCATTATATGGGGTCTGGAGCGTGCCAATAACTATAAACGTTTCATGTGCCTCCTGCAGAATCAATGGTGCTCTTGTTGACCTATATGTGTTTTTAAGTTACACTGCATGTCCGTCTTTAAATTAAAGAAAGCCAGAGAACATGAAAGCAAGTAAATGATGACGTACCCGTTAAATACATGGCAGATTGTGAGTAAATAAGGGATAGAAAGTTAAAAGAAAAAAAAATGACATTTTAAATAATTACTAAACCTAATTAGATGTTATAAGAGAATACAAGAAGTCCCGGTGAAGGTACCAGTATATTAAGGATGAAAAAAAATAATACTATAAACAACATGAATTTGTAAAATAAACTACAAGTAAGGCAAAAAAAGAGGGATGTAATTAAATAGAGAATTTCATAAAATACCTAAATAAAATGGAAATTGAGTTCACATAAATTAATAGCGTGCCTGTCCAATCGCAAGGTTGGCGGTTTGATCCCCCGCATGCCAAAGTGTTGGGCAAGACCATAGACTGTATAAAAGATGGATGTAGCAACCGGCCCTGAAAAAAGAAGCCAACCTGGAAGTGTCAAAAACCTGCAATATCACTACGTCCGCTAGCTGCTGGCTCCAAAAAGTCCTGGATCCCATAGACTTGAATTGGAAAAGAAGTGATCACTGATCATGAAATACCGCATTCCTCCAGCTCAGGATTTTTTTAAAAATTAGTTTTCATGGTCAAATCCAGAGATCAGGCGGCCAATCTGAAAATAGATCAATACTGAATTTTTAAAAAATCGTTAAAATTTTGCGGGGCAAGGGGCGTGGCTGGCTTGATTGACAGTCGGCAGCGACAATACAGACGAAGCGAGCAGAAGGTGGTAAATGTGGGCGGGCAGAGAGGACCTGCCTCTCAATCCGTCTGACCAATCGCTGCTCCTATGGCTCCGCCCCCCTCCGACGATTTTTGCGTCACTGGCTCCAAAAATCCAAGATG
>NW_007578245.1:116861-183628 GCF_000690725.1 Stegastes partitus
GCAGCTCCATCACCACTGCTTTGTTAACAGGTGAATGAGAAAAGACATTCTAAAGAGTTTTGAGTGTTAAGAGTGTGGTGGAAAATTGGTGTATAAGTGCAAACAATTCACCACAATCCCCACTAAACCCTGAATATAGTCAATGTAAAACAACAATGGTGACTTTTTTGGCTGGTCATATTCTATATTGCACTCATTGTTTTTCTTGTATCCCACATTTTGCATAAACAGCCAGTTTCTACATTTTAACATTTTCAGTTTCTAGTTCCTGCATAACACTGCATATGTTGTAGTAATTAGCGCTGCTGTTCACTTGCTGTAACAGCTCTGCTTTCCCACAGGGATCGTGAAAGGTTCAATTTACGTCTCAGAATTTGTCATTGTAGTATCTCAGCAGTCATTTGTCTAAAACTAATGGCGATAAAACGGTTTCACATTCACTCTAATTAAATTGAAATAAGAGCAGGGTGGGGGCATATCAATCCAACAAGAGCGTTTTATTCTCTTTTTTGTCGTCAGCTGTGTCAACAGTCTGTTTCAGTGTGAACACGTGTGAGAGACGGAGAACTACATCTGTATTGTCAGTAGCTTGTAAAGGGATCATGTCCACAGGTCTCCAAATCTCCCTTATATTATTACTTACAGCAGCAGTAATCCCAAAGGCTCTGCCTTCCCCGAAAACACCACACTACACACACACACGTAGACAAACACACAAGGACCTCTGTACTGTATTGTTCTCTCTGAACACTTACTACTTTACAGCCGGGCCTTTATCTCACAGAACATGATGAAAACATTTTGTGCTTGATAAAGTGGTGCACCACTGTAACTCTATATTTCCTATTCAGTAAAGTTTGCAATATGTAAATGTAAGTGTACAGCATAGTGAAACATCTCTCTGTGTGTTTCATGCTGTGTGTAGCGAGGTGCTGCAGTATTCAATAAATTACCGTTAAAAAGACTAAAAACATTTGTCTGCAACAAACAACAGAACTGTGTCACATAGAGTGGCAACAGCTGGCTGCTTTGTCACACGAGTGAGAAGAAGAGAAAAGCTGTGGCCAACAGAGCTGGTCAGGAATGCATATCTGAGAAACACACGACAGTATTATGATTTGTTTTTCCAATTAAGATTTTTTGGAATGTAGTATTTGTATTTTCACTCTGTTGTAATGCTGACATTTTCTTTTACGTCTAGCAAGTTCATTTTGTCTACTCTTGAATTAGTGCTTAGGTTTCTTCTTTTCAGACAATAGAAATTTTAGGAGATGGTTCTTTACCTGACATGTTTCGACTGACACTTCAGTCTTCCTCAGAGGCGTCAGCTGATCGCCGTGACGTGTCATTTATTTGGTGTTTGGCAAATCCACGTACATTGGGGAAACAGGAAGGAGTTTCAATATCAGAAAAAAGGAACATCAGAAGGAGTGTGAAAAGGTCACAACAGGACGTCTCACAAGAACAGAAAAACAGAAAAACAGAAAGCCGAACAGGAAAACTACAAATCGGCAATATCAGACCACTGCAAACGACAGAACCACATCATGGACTGGTACAACACAAGAATCATAGCATTAAAGCAATAAACATAAAAGGTTAATCAAGGAGGCCATCGAGATCAGAAGACGGGGAACAACGACGATCAACCGGGATGAAGGCACCTTCATGCTGTCACACACCTGGGACTCCCTCCTGCAGGCACGGGTGGGGGGCGTGGCCAATCTGACAGAACTGACAGATCTGTCAGATTGGCCACGCCCATAAGGAACACCAAATAAATGACACGTCACGGCAATCAGCTGACGCCTCTGAGGAAGACTGAAGTGCCAGTCGAAACATGTCAGGTGAAGAACCATCTCCGAAAATTTCTATTGTCTGAAAAGAAGAAACCTAAGCACTGACATTTTCTTTTGTTTTTCATTTTTTAAAAAAAATCTTACCAAGAGCTGAACAGTATGGTATGTTAGTCTTTGTTAGGTGTCCCTCTCTTCAAATTAAATTAACATTGTTGGATCGGAACAAAGCTGCATCATTCTACAATTATGTACAACCAGCTTTGGGGGAAATAACAATATACAGTGATGTGATACAGCAGTTTGTTAAGTAAACCCAATAAATACCTAAATGATATCCCACAATGAACACAACACTCCAAATATGCTAAAATGAAACAAAATAATTTAACTAAGAGCTGGTCAGCATGCTACAGCAAGGAGAGTGCTTATAAAGCTTCATATATGTATATTGTCTACCCAGTTGAAACACCAGAAAATATCTCAGTTTTGTGCTGCTATTGGATATCCTCGTATAAAAATGTCAAAACTGTACAATAAGGACGAATATGTCACAGGTGAAAAGATGTCTTATAATGTTTTAATGTAATAAATGTGTTGAATTCGATTATTCACACTAGATCCTCGCACATTTACACACATGTATATATCATGGGTCAAACTAGCTGGAATTTTTACCTGGAAAAATATCAGGTTAAAAAAAAAAGAAGTTTTATGTTTGTTGAAGTGTGGCAGAGCAGTACAGTGGCTGTTATTGTTACCTTACATAATGTTCTGGGTTTGAATCTGCCAGAGTTCTGTGTTCTCACTATGCCAGCAGATGTTCTGGTTTCTTCCCCCAGTCTAGAGACATCATTTGGATGCAAAAAAAGTTACATCTCTGTTTGAGTTGTTGTGCTGAGTGGACCTGGATGTAAAGTGTGTGAAGTGGTGTCACTTGAAATGTCACTAGAGAAGAACTTTTCAAAATAAATGCGTAAACTAAATGCTAACAATAAGTAACGTTGGCTTGTTTCCAAGCTCCTATGAGCATGTGACAGCAACCAACTCGTGCACAAGCACCAGCTTAAAAGAACAACTTAAAAGAAAACAAAAAATCTAAATATATTCTTTTGTTTTATTGCCGCCTCAGAACGTTCTACGTTTGAATCTGCCTCTCAGTGGGGGTCTTTCTTTCTTCAGCTAGAGGTGTCAGGGTGCAACTAGGTTCACTAAATGAGAAGTAAAATCCTTCAAGCAGTTTCTAAACTGTTAAATTAACATGTTGTGTGAGCTAGCTAGTGCCTTAAAAATAGGAATCACCTGTTGTCAGTTTGGGGGATTTGAACTTTACTTCCAAAATGCTGTGCACAGCCAGAGCACATTAACTTGGTGTACCTCGCTTTCCCTTCTGCTTTCAAGCACATGTCATTTCTACCATTTCTACCCACAGCTTTTGTTGTTGAGTAACCAGTAGCCTCCATATTTTTCAATGTCCAACACCTAAGTACAGCAAGGGTAAATAAATAATTTCACATTTTGTTTGTTCCCTTCAGATTCAGCAGAAGACTGACTGATGGTCAACTGTGCATTTCTGTCTCATTTATTTCAAAGTCCACTCTATTGCTTCACAAGAGTAATTTCTTTAAAAGCGTGATGAAGATGCTGCTTTTCAAGGTGTAACATAAAGTCTGTTTGTTTTCACAGGCTGCAAATTAGGTTTTTAGAAGCAGTGCTACGACTAGCAATCTGACTGTGGAGAGATCATATGTAAATGATAGTTGCAATAGTGACGACTCCAAAGCATCGCAATGATTTGTTCAGTGCCATTGTGTCTGCAGTGGCGCACAGCAATATATGCAGTGCATTAGAAAAAAAAAAAAACTGTGACGGCACGGAGTGGTTCTGATTTTTCATTTCAGTTTTCCTTTCCTTTTAGGAAGACTCACTCTGTCTAAAAACATTATTAATGATCTTGTGTTGCAGTATAAGTGGAGGTTTTGCTAGTGTCCAGCAGCGCTGGGCAGGGGGCCAGCCTCGCTCTAATGGTTTGGAAAGTCTGACACGCTGCTGCTTGGTTTGCCGATGCACTGATTTCAGCCTCCTCCAATCAAAGGCGGTGCTTGCTTCAAATTCGTTTACCATCAAAAAAGAAGAAACAATTGATCACATGGAGAAACAGGTCAACAACCAGAATCCTTTTTTTTTTTTTTTCTTGGAAGGCTAAACTGTGTTCACCTCCACCCCCCTCTTTCTTAGTCTGTGGTAGCAGAGATTGCCCTCTGAGAAAATAGCCTTTTCTGGACCATGTCCAGCCGGCCCGCACCTCGGAAATTGAACCTGCTCTCCAGTGTTACTGCAGCAAGGCTGTGTAAAGGGGACAGCGGAGGGAGGAGGGTTGTTCGGCCACCTCAGCTTCCATTAAAAACAAGCAAGCAGAGTAACCTCTGGACCCTTGATTAAGACCTGGTTTTTCGTGTCGCAAAAAGCAATATCCTAAAGGCTCAGTGGGTAATTCTCACTCACAACTTACTCTTTTACCGAGACCTTTACTGAGTCACCTCAATTATACTGTACCATCCTGCTGTAATCTGGGGCTTTCTTCTATAGCTCACACAACATGACAGAATGAATTTCCATACTAATGCCTGGGGAGTCATTGCATCACATGGTAGTTTGCTAGTGTGTGTGTGTGAACATGTGTGTTGAAGCAGGAGTTCACTTGGAGGCCTGTTTGCTCCTAAGCTGTCTCTGGACTCTATTTGCTAAGCTGAGGAAGTTGGTTGGATGTTTGGAAAGGATGAGGGTTACAAAAAAAGTAAAACATGTATTTCAGTTGAAGAACGTCTGAACATGCAGCTCCAAGTTTTTGCTCTCTTTGTCTGAAGTGACTGATGTCCCCATTTCTGTCTCCTCTCCTCACCTCACAGCACAGCCAAATCCGCCAAAAATTCACGAGGGATGGTGGGCATACAAGGAGGTGGTGCAGGGGAGCTTTGTTCCAGGTAAGCCTCACAACAGTATGCAGCGCTTTGATGTGTGAAAGTTTGCCACAGAATACAGATTTTCCTGCATACACTTTAAACACTGCGTGCTTGATCCTGAAGTCGGAGCTTATTACATATTTAAGATAACATCAGGCCACCTTGCCACTGGCAATAGTTTTTTATTTTTTTCTTATTTTGACAAGCTTTCTTTGCCCTTTACACTCAGCTGACGTTTTTTTCAGTGATTGATTGACAGCGGCTCACTGTTCCTTCCACCTTTTCCATCTTGTTGTGTATCTGCGTGCCAGGCCAATTATTTTCCTGAGATTGTGTTTTTCTGCTGAGTTGAGGTGCTTTTGATAAAGCCTGCAGGTGGCTGTGTGTATGAGTGTGTGTACGTGAGATAATGTCTGTTTTTATGAGGACCAAATGTCTGCATATGGAGAGCACAATTAGGAAAATTCAAACTGAGGACATTTAGTTTGTACTCTTGTACAGACATCAAGGTTAACTTTAGTTGAAGGTGAGCAATTAAACTTTGTATGGAATGGAAATAATGGTATTAATGAGATGCAACAAAAGGTAAATGGGTTATGTCTGACTTCTTGTAAGTCTGGACAAAGGCCTTATTAGCCTCACAAAATTAGAGCTATGGCCCGGCTTTAACTCCAAGCTACCCAATTCCTCATTGCAAGACCATTGATTTAAGTGAACTCTTTTATTTGTAGCTGTGTTTGCTGGGCTGGTAAATTCTATCCTGCTTTTCTCCACACCAGTCACTTGTTGTTGCCTTCCCACATGACAAACAGGGTTTAACTCTTCATCATCTCCTAGTGAGGCTATACTAATGCTGCTGCTACAACAGGCCTGCTGTCAAGCGTAGCGTCAAAGTCATGTGGAGCGGTCCATAAACTATAAAGATGGACGAAGCCATCGTGACAATGCCTATTGGGTTTGACCTTGGGTTTGGCCCTTAGCATCCTGGTGTTTTGATACTGGACATAACTGGCAAGCAGTACAACCTGTCAATCTGAAGAAAGCCCTGCATACCCCAAACATACACTTCATCATCAGCTATTTTGCTCAAAATGAGCACCATAATTTACGAAAAGAAGACCATGTGGTGGTGAGGGAGACTTCAAACTTCAGACATAGGTTCTGTATTTCACATCCTTGGCCCTGTGGCATAATAGCACTTTATACGGGAAACTACACTTCATAACTGAAATTTTACAGTCAGGGCCCCATTCAGATCTGCAGGTCAGGTCGTCTGAGAGTTGTCAACTCTGATTTCAGTGACCTCCAGTTGCCAAACAAAGAAATACATGGCAGAAACGACGATAATAACACACAAAATATTTATTAGCTGCTGTTACAAACAAATAATAAAACAACAATGACGTAAAAATGCATGTTGAAGCTTTTTTTAAATGTACACTGAAAAGACATGCATATAAAATACATTAGTTTTACATGACATTGATGATTTTGTTTTAAGTTTAATTCTTCATTTTGAATGGTTTTCTATTTATAGAGTGACGGTGATAAAGCAACACAAGAGTGTCTCTATCCTCTTGTAATACATGCTGTCCTAATAGCTGCCAGCTTGTCTCTGACAGTCCTTGTCTCTCAATTATCAAATTGGATTACTGTAGAGAAAACATGAAAAGTCTCCAGAGACACTGTAGCATGAAATATAGCCCTGCCTGTCTCTGCATCCCACAGACTGACTGTTGATTCATCCTTTGGCTTATACACCCCAGCCAGGATGAGGATCCCTAAGTATGCATGTAGATGCATTCCATCCAGCTCCGTCCACTTCTCCCCCAAATGCAAATTGCAAATATGTGACATGAACCATTTTTATTTTATGTGTTGATGACAGTTATTAAGCCAAGCAGGATGAGTTTCATACCAAAAAATTCAACACTTTTAAGATTTTTTAACTTTAAAATGGGTCAATTTGACCTGCAACATGACAGGAGGGTTAAATGTCTTCACTGGAAAAAATACAGTTTGTAGTAAAGGGAAAAACACGTGAAATGCATGGAGGAAATGGCAGGCTTGCATCTGAAGTTTACATCTGTTGAGTCAGACTACATGCAACTTAGTAAATCAGGGAGGTAAAAATAATTTATGACAGTAATGCTTCAAAGTGAATTTTGAAGCTATAAAATGAGGGATAAGTATTAGAGTTTCCATGTTGTGTGAAGGCAGAGGTTAGAAGTAAGGGCTCAAGGAATAAACTTCCAGATGCAGTGCAACACAGTGAGGTAATGCAGTATTGAGGTGTGTTCATAGCAAATAAACACAAACCCGAAGGACTCCCCAGCATGTCCAGACATACGTAAATAAGTGCCTGTTTGTCCTTCCCTCTGGCACCAATAGCTTGACGGTTTTGCAGCTCCATTTATATCTCGACTATCTCTTGTAGCAGTTCTCCACGGCGTACTTGCTTTACTAACAACCATACAACAGCTTGAGCAGTTAAACACCATTCATGATCCTTCTGTGGCCGTGCCGAGAACTCCCAACCCTAGTTACCTTGTTCTTCAGCTGGTAGGATTTCATAGCCGGGACATAAAAAGGGAAAGGAAAGGTTTTTCACTGCAAATGAGGCCCAATTTAATGATGCAGGGATAAATAATGTTTATGGAACGTGTTTCTATTGAGGGCGGCAAGGTGGCTCGGTGGTTAGCGTCGTTGCCTTGTAGCAAGAAGGTCGTCGGTTTGCGTCCCGGTGAGGACACCTGGGATCTTTCTGTGTGGAGTTTGCATGTTCTCCCTGTGCGGCGTGGGTTCTCTCCGGGTTCTCCGGCTTCCTCCCACACGGTCCAAAAACATGTTGAGGTTAATTGGTGATTCTAAATTGTCCGTAGGTGTGAATGTGAGTGTGCTTGGTTGTCTGTCTCTAAGTGTAGCCCTGTGATAGACTGGCGACCTGTCCAGGGTGTCCCCTGCCTTCACCCTAAGTCAGCTGGGATAGGCTCCAGCCCGACCCTAGTGCGGATTAAGTGGTGTATAGATAATGGATGGATGGATGGATGGATATTCCTATTGAATTTACAGTTGTCTACTCGGACAGTGAGGTTGCCGGTTCGCGTCCCGGTGGGGGCACCGGAATCTTTCTGCGTGGAGTTTGCATGTTCTCCCCATACAGCGTGGGTTCTCTCCGGGTTCTCCGGCTTCCTCCCACAAGGTCCAAAAACATGTTGAGGTTAATTGGTGATTCTAAATTGTCCGTAGGTGTGAATGTGAGTGTGCTTGGTTGTCTGTCTCGAAGTGTAGCCCTGTGATAGACTGGTGACCTGTCCAGGATGTCCCCTGCCTTCACCCTAAGTCAGCTGGGATAGGCTCCAGCCCGACCCTAGTGAGGATTAAGTGGTGTATAGATAATGGATGGATGGATGGATATTCCTGTTGAATCTACAGTTGTCTACTCGGACAGTGAGTGGTGGCAGCTAAATTTCATGCATATCTGATATCCATACTGGGCTACGTCAAAGTAAACACCACCTTAAAGCAGTAATCTATCACAACAAGTTTTATATAAATTCATCTCCCTATCCCCATTTCAGCTATTCCATATGGAGACCATCAGTACAGCAGCTCAGTGGAAGTCTGTACAATCTAGAATATTTTCTAATTTGACAGTTATAGGGGTGCTTCTCAAAAGTTGCAAATTACGAGTTTGATTGGCAGTTAAATGATATTGTTGAAATTGAAATGGAAATGAAACCTCTCTCTCATCGGAAAAAGCAACAATATCAGTGTAAAGCTCCAGTCAGCTATGCTACAGTAATGCTATAAGAGCTCTGAACCCTCTCAACTCCTTTTCACCTGTTAATGGCCCATTTCACTTTGCTGAAATGCCTCTTTGCAGAGGTCAAAAACAGTGGCCCGGCATCTTGGAACATTTGCACCCCAAGGTTAGCAAAGCAGATGAAATTCCTTTCTCGGGCCCGTATCACTGTGGCTAACCTTTAGAATAGTGCTTATCCTTACAGATTGCTCTCAATTAGCTTTCCTTTTAGTAAAGGTCAGATATAACTCTAAGTGCTGCATCGGTTTCCCCTTTGCTCTCACCTTTTTGTTCCTCAGCAGTGCCTTAGCTCTTTCAATCTAGGTTTTATGCTATGCTATATGTCTTTAAACTCAATCATTGTTGTGCTTCTTTCTCAGCTCAACCACTTATCCCAGCATTATGTGTCACAATTGTACTTGTTCGTTTTCTCATTTCACTGTAATTAATGTAAGAATACAGGATATGTTCTGTTAAGTTTGTGTGCTTATTCGTTTGCATCTGGTGTGTGATTTTAAAATTCAGCCGAACTGTATTTAACATGGCAGTTCAAATTCACAAAGAAATGATCTTGTTCTAGTTTCTCCAGACTTACAACTGTATGCTGTAAAAACGTATTTAAACCCATCGTCAAATGTCAAAGGACCAAAAATAGCCCAGACATGCAGAGCCTGTATTTAGGTCAGAGTAATATTTTTGACTTAATTTGTATGAATGATAATCAAGGCTTTTTTAAATTTCTTTTTTTTCGTACTACACAGACACTAAGAGGCCATCTTTTTTTGGTTGCTTGTAGTGAATGTTTAATCGCATACACATTAGTTCAGTCCTCTGGCTAGCTGTCCATTTAAAAAAGACACTGGTAGGTAATGCAAACATCCTTTGGAGGAGAGCTGTGATGATTTGGCCTTCAACAGCAGCAATGTCAGTCATGAAACTAGCTTCTTTTTTCTGTGTTTGTTGTTGTTGTTGTTGTTGTAATTATAGTGGCTGTTTGAAAAAAAAATCTGCCAAACTAGGTGCTGTGAATCTTACGACTTATGGAACCTCGAGGTTCTCAGGCATGTTGTTCTGATATTCCATGTGTATGTTTAGGACCTCTTGTCCACGCTGCCCTATGACAAACTGATAAATTCTATCTATGAATAAAGACTATGTGGCACAAGTGAAACTTCTAGAATTAATAATGCAAAAGACATCACTGTTTTCCTCTAAAGGGCACATTTATGAAGTCAGAAGTTGATGCTAGACATAGTCAATACATGGGTTAACTGTGGGGTTTCTGAAGTATGGGACTGCTAGGATAGGATAAAAAAGTACCGTACAGTAAATCATGCAAAGATATTAAAGTAGAGCCTCAGAATAAAACTATGGATGTACAAATGGTCATGATAAATCTCCTTTATGTTGCTTAAACTCCAAAATTTGCTGAAAAAAGTCATGACATACTGATGTCCATCACATACAGCCCTGCTATCTTCCTTCCATTGCCACCTCTCTCTCCCTGTGTCATCTGATGGCCCCGGTGTGCACGCAGAACTTAGGGCTTGAGTACATTTGTCCCTCTGTGTGGCCAGAACCCTGCTGCTACTCTCCCAATTGGAACAAGGTAATGGGGCAGCGCTGCGGAGTTTGCAGCAGTTACCTCCCACCCGAGGCTAATGACAGCGCGGCAGAGGCATCGATGGAAGATGGGAAGTAGGAGGATGGAGAGAGGAAAAGCTGGATGGCAGGGAGAGGTGGGAGACCTGCAGTGAGGGCAACTGCAAGGCAGAGAGCCATGAGAGTGCTCAGAGAGACTGACACAAGGATGCTTTTAGGGAGCTGATGGTGTAACAGGAAATCACTCTGGATTTCACACAGACACAGAGGCAGCCATTACAGCCCTCAATCTCATAAGATTTGTCCCAATGGATCCATATTAGAAGACTTTGTTGTTGTTGATTTAGGATTAAAATGTTGAACTGTGTGCTTATGCTGCATTTCTGAAAATAATCAGGATGAGTGTTGCTGCTAATTCTGTTCATCATTATTGTGCTGTTGAGCCTCATATACCGTTGCCCATAAAGTTGGAATAATTTTTGTTTTCAAACACATCTCTCTTTTTATTTCTGTTTATACACATCAGTAATCATTTTTGATGAGGCGCAATGATTACATAGTGAGTCCCAGTTACCCAGGTGACATGAATTCAGACTGAAGAGTGGGACGTCCTGCCCATTGACTCCATCAACCAGCTGGTGGACAGTATTCCACGATGTCGTAACACATTGATCCATGTCAGGGGTGGCCAGACTCATTAGTGACTGAGTGACATTTGAAAGAGTGATATTGGACATTCTTATCTTCGTCACAAATTATATAATTCATAACGAAGTTTAGAGCGGTTTTCATGATGATTGACAAATATATTCAGTAAAAGAGCCACCTCACCCAAATACCAAATAACCCTGTTTTATTGTGGTTTTGGTTTGCCTCCACCTCAGTACAATGTAAGTAAATGACATTTGTGAAACTTGATTTTATTTCTGCAGGGAACACCTGTGAGAACTAAATTGCCTGACTTAGGCTAGTCATGAGAGTCATGTTTGAGTAGTCTACCTTTTCCCATCTTTGCTTTTGAATGTTGACTTCACTGGTGCTAAACCATAGACTGTATAAAAGATGGACGTAGCTACAGTGACGTCACCCGTTGGTTTCTGCACTGAGAAAATGAAGCCAGGATTTTGCTACTTCCTGGTTGACATCTTGGATTTTTGGAGCCAGTGACGCAAAAATCGTCGGAGGGGGGCGGAGCCATAGGAGCAGCGATTGGTCAGACGGATTGAGAGGCGGGCCCTCTCTGCCCGCCCACATTTACCGCCTTCTGCTCGCTTCGTCTGTATTGTCACTGCCGACTGTCAATCAAGCCAGCCACGCCCTTTGCCCCGCAAAATTTTGAGGATTTTTTAAAAATTCAGTATTGATTTATTTTCAGATTGGCCACCTGATCTCTGGATTTGAATATGAAAACTAATAAGAAAAAAATCCTGAGCTGTAGGAATGCAGTATTTGGTGTTCTGTGATCACTTCTTTTCCAATTCAAGTCTATGGGAGCCAGGGATTTTTGGAGCCAGCAGCTAGCAGATGTAGGTTTTTGACATTTCCTGGTTGGCTTCATTTTTCAGGGCCAGTTGCTACGTCCATCTTTTATACAGTCTATGTGCTAAACATTACAGACACCAAAAATCTCGGGGAGATGTGAAACAAAGATCCTCATCCATGTGCTATGAACATTCTGCATTTGTTAGACTTAAAAGCTGAAAAGTGTGGCTTTTGTAAATCAGTGTTTACATAATATAACAATGTCTTTAATCTCTTTATTGCTTGTACTGCCAAGCGTTTTATTCAGTCGTTCCGTGAGCAGCTGCTTTAGGGTTACTCACCTTCCCCTGTGACATCCTCTCTTCTTCATCTCAGTGGCTGCCAGTCCCCTTGGCTACCTCCATAAATCATACACTGCTTTGATTTACCAAACAGCTTCTTAGGCATTGGAGGGCATGTCAGACTTTTCATGTCTTACACTGTGTTTATAATAAGGGTATGGTCTGAGGAACACATTAGCTTTCTGTAGCAGTTTAGGACCATCACGTGTAGGTGGTGTTCATCCTGCTGCAACAAACCATAGAGGGAAAGTTTGTGCAGTGAGGCGAGCTTGCTAAATCACATTTGGCTGTCTACAAATTTTCTTGAGTGACAGTAACAATGCTTTTCAACAAAACTACCACCAAAATACCATTTACTTTAGATATCTCAAAGCGTACATGGCTCTATACCACTAGCGAGGTAGGCCAGGAAATATCTGACATTTTTTTTTGTGAGTTAGGAAGTGTGCCCCTTGGAGGCCTATTTGCTGAAACAATGTGGGGCCCAGTTGTCATGTCAGCCCCTCTTCTGGTTTCATTGGATGATTGTTGTTCTGTTTTCTTGCAAACAAAGCATGGAGGACAGCTCTTGATCTTGAATTTGTTGAGCATCAAATCGAGCCGTCAGATCTTATTACAGATCGTAACATCTGATAGTCCATTTTCTTTGGCGTCAGAGAATTTTGTCACAGCTTCTCATTGCCAGAATTAAATTTAATCCAGTGTTTTCCCCTCCTCACACTTTTGTTTAATGGCCACTTTTGTTTCCAGTAATCAAACAAGCAGCTGCAGTTTTTCCAGAAGGCACATCACCTTATTAACATTTTTTTTTTCACATCCCACTGTGACAAGAACCAAGCACCAGTTATAGAATTTTAGCCCACCAGTCGCAAAGTCCAAAAGGCAGTGTTGTGAAAAATCCCCCTCTTTTTTTTCTCTTGCTCTCTCTCCTTTTCTTTTTACTGCTCCAACTAAGCTCCTCTCTGAATCAATGGAGGATGCTAATTGGCAGGTACTTTGTATATGTCTGGCAGGTAGCAAGCTCTTCTTCAAGTGGCAATTGCTGATCGAAAACCAATTAAAAGAGCAAAGACACCACTAGCAGGGCCACGCACAATTTGCCGCCAGCCAATTTATGCGAAGAAAATGGATATCCAATAGCACATTGCCAGCTTGTTTTGAATGTATCCAAGCCAGCCCCTGCACTGGTGGTGGAAACAAGAAATTTGCAGGAGCTACTGTACTATAGCGGTTCTGATGAGGAGAGGCCTCTTAGTGGTAGGATCAGTACCTCCAGAGAGCAGGGGATGGTTTCTGACAGCCAACACTGCACAGCAGAGGCTGTTTGATGGGCAGCCAGCATCTAGGTAAACAGATTTGGCCCCAGAAGAAATTTCTTCTTTCGCCTCTCATGTTAAAATATTACCTACCGCAGTGATACACTGCTCCACTATTTTTCTGTTTTGGTACACAGTGGTACGATCCCAGCCCTTTTTCTCTTTGTACTTTAGTGTTGAGGTATCCACAAATGGAATGGATAATACTTTGGATCAGTTCAGCTTGATGCGTTTTAACATTTTGAAAAAAGAAAAGGGTCTTCCAGGGGTCCAGCCTTATTCGGAGGCAGGAGTTTACTCCTGTGTGAGTGCAGACGTTTTCTACATCGATTCTAAAACTCACACAGCTTCTCCCAACTCCAGACTGAAATGTGCTTTATTTTTCCAAAGCCCACAAATAATCTGTACACCTATGCACGGCTTACACACAAAATGCAGGATGTATCCACGTTTTTCTCACCTCAGATTCTATAACAAAATATCCTTTGTCATTTGAGATCATAACATCTCCTGAACATTTAGGGGACTAAGCAGTAAGGCTCAAAGAGAGCTGGCTGAGTGACACAGAGCATTTGTTTCACTCCTGTGAAGCTCACTGTTTCAATACATTGCGCTGGAGCTTGTTTCAAATGAAAAAGTTTGTGCCACATGAAGCTTCCAAAGCTTTTCAGAAAGTTTTATTCATTTTGACAATCTTGATTTTTTACAGCCAAACTGCGTGACAGCTACATAAATATTATGCTGTCATTATATTATATTGTAACGCAATTAAAACGTTAGATAAAAGTAAGTCATGCATGCAGATTAGTTAAAAAATGCAATGAGTTCACAGTGACAGTAAACATACACTATAGCAATAAGGTAAATAAATATCTTCTATCACCATAGCTATGTTTTGTCTGGGTTTTGTGGATATGCATTAATTGTATTTTACATACAACATATGGACACATTTACTTTTTATACAGCAGTGCATTAACATTTTCACATCTTCTCTTTAATCTTAGACATTCACACACAAGATCTGAAGATAATGGTGCATCACTACACTTACAGCATCAGCCACTCAAGACTTGCATACTAATATCCAAGTGATACTACTGCTAGCTTTAGTTCACATTTGTTTTGAATGTAGCGACGTGAATGTGAGTGTCAAGATCTGCTCGCATACGCATATTTTCTGAGATTGAGAATTATTTTAATATATTGTCAAGTGGTGTTGATATTATATACTTAACAGCGACACACTTATTGATTACTTACCATCAATGTATACCACACCAGATTGCACCTGATCTAGACCAGAGTCTGCCTCTTCCAAAAGGATCCATTACTGGGTCCAGTATTCAAAATTTACATATTGAAAAACGGTACAGATTACTAAGTGTGGAGGCACAACAACACAGTTAGAATCAAGACAGGTGTTGTTGTGGTTTAATTGCAGAGTCACAGACTGCTGTAAGTGTTGCAAATCAGGTAATGTCACTGTATCCCTGAAAATTCTGAAAATATCACTAAAAACATTCATGCTTTGCTGAGGTGAAAAAGTTGGAGTATCACTAAAAGAAACTGCAGCATTGTTTTCTTTTTTTTTTTTTTGCTGTTGGAGGACTGAAGCTCCTTTAATGGTGACATTGCACTGGATCTTCTTTTAAAGTTGTTTAACAGCAACACCTGGAGACTTAGCATCACCAGCATCTGATATTCACACAATGGTAGTGGACTGAAACTGGCATTAATTTGCATTTGGTTGTGCTAATTTTATTCAGATGTGATGAGGTTAGGTGGGCTTACTTTGTAACATTGCTGCTGAAAGATGATTACTTTCAAAGCATTTACTGAGTTGCAGAAATTGTGAGACCAAAATATTTATGCTAAGAAAATGCAAGAAAGACCTTAAAAGCAGTCTGATGAACACTTGGATGCAAACCCAGCTTTTCCGTCCCTTTTTTTCACACAAACAGAGCAAAGCCTCAAAAGGGGAGAAAGCATACATAAAAGAGGAGGGAATAAAAAAGAAACATATACAAAGAGTAGAGGAGGAATAGGAATAGAGGAAAGGAAAAGAAAAGAAAAATGCACTTATTTCATCCGCTGACATTGTGTATAATGATATTCTACTGCTCCAGTGTTATACTGTTGCTGTACGCCTTCATCCGCCTTCATGGGACAGCCACTGTACACTTCTGGTCTTAAAGGAACATTTCACCCAGGGCAGTGTCTCTGTGTCCACTGTCAGCTTGATAGAACAAAATGTCAAATAGTCAAATGTTTTCTTTTTAGCTCCTCTACATATTTAGAGACTATGGCTACCTCCGTCTTTGTGTCCGCTTACCATAGTTACATGCGTTTCTACAGTGAACTCTGAGAGGAATCTTCAGATGGAGTCTCTTCATTAATTGCTGATTCATCAAGGATGAAACCTGATTGAACTGAAACTTTAACATTACATTCGCTTCACCTAGGGGTGGGCGATATGGCAAAAATATCATATCACGATTTTTTTAAATTATAAAATCACAATTTTGATTTTATCACGATCTTACATGTATTTTTGACCTCTTTCCACCGCTTGCTTGTCTTCTCATATGGAGTGCCTTTATCAAATGGCTTTGTTGATGTTGTCTGTTTGGGTCCAGCTGCTGTCTCTGGCTGCGGTGCTGCCGGCGATCCCCTCGCTGTTTGACTCCCAGCAGACTGTTTAGGGTGCTTTCTCTTCAAGTGAATTGAGCAAGTTTGTTGTGTTGCCATCCAACGTGCGAACCGTCTCTGCGGTTGGGGACTGCAGACCTAAACGAGCCATACAAACTCCTCACACTGGCAGATAGTCTACACCAGGGGTGGGCAATCCTGGTCCTCGAGGGCCACAATCCTGCATGTTTTAGATGTTTCCTTCTTCCAACACACCTGATTCACATGATCAGGATCGTTATCAGGCTTCTGTAGAGCTTGATGATGAGCTGATCATTTGAATCAGGTGTGTTGGAAGAGGGAAACATCTAAAACATGCAGGATTGTGGCCCTCGAAGACCAGGATTGCCCACCTCTGGTCTACACGGTCTAATCCTTGACGATATAATATCGTCATATCGTGCACCCCTAACTTCACTTGATAATGTTGCCTTAGGAGTGTTATACTGATACTAGCTTTCCACTTCATAAGACAGAGAGTAATTCGTAGGTTTGTTTAGTTCCTAAATCAGTTTCTTCCAAGAACTGCGAACATCAGATAACATCACTGACGGACACAATGTTGCTGAATGTAATTAGCTTCTCATTAGCTGCAGCATGGCGGGTCACATAGATATCAACAGACAGTTACCAACAAATAAATCTGCTGAACAAGAGATATTTTAGATAGTGGAGGAAACTTTAACAAACAAGAAGCAGCAGTGTGTTGATCCACAGATGCTGCAGCTCACTGAATAATATTTTGCATGAAAGTGTTTCGTTCATTTGTCATTTCTCATCACTTGTCATAACATTTCTCATCTTGAAATCGTACTTTCCACTTTAGTGGCTGTTAATGGATAATCAGAAAATTTGGTCATGGCTTCTGTCAACTAAATGAACACTGCTGATGTTTCCTTGTGCTGCTGCTTTACCTAAATGTGCATCTGACAGGGTTCACATTCAGGAAGTCTGTGATAAAAACCCTGTGTGGTGTAACTGCTCACTGTCAGAGAGAACAGGGCAGCTCAGCAGGCTGACACACAACACACTCCCTCATCTGGTCACTCACACACACACACACAAACACACACACACAAACACACGCACACACACAGAGACTGAGGAAAATAATTCAGTTTGAGCAGAGCAAAGGGAAACGCGCTGGCCTGATGTTAGGGCAGTATTTACATTTTTGGTGAGCTGTCAATTAGTAATTTGATATTTGGAAAATCCTACACATACACACAAGCAAAGAGACACACAGTGGTGTACACACAGTGACAGCTGTGGGTATTAAGTGGCAGTGTGATGGATGGGGTTCAGACAGGATGGCCCTCATAACCTCCCCTTTATTTACCCTCCACTGACTGACAGCAGGGGAAGAGAGGAGGAAAAGAAGCAGTGAAGACAGAATAGGAGAGGAGTAGAAAGGAGAGGGTTTTTTTGTTTGGTTTTTTTTATATTAATAATTGCTGCTGAACCTCCTCAATCAGGCTTCTTGGTGGTGTCAGAGCAATGAGTCTGTGCCAAAGGGTTCAGGCAACTACATTTACCAGAACCCTTCCCCTATATAACAACTGGGGCAACTGCCATTTCCACTTAGGCAAGTGAGCACATGCCTTCTCCTTAGCTCCTTCCCAGTTCTTTTTCTGAAAGTCCTCAGAACCGAGAAACACTTTCACACCCATCTTTCCCCACTGAAGTCCACCAGGCACTAGTTCACCTGTGCACATGAAGCCTACTCATTGAGAGACAGGATGTCCTGCAGATATTGAACGTCTCATTGGCTAGTTATAAAGATGTTCACATCGTCTGCATAAACAGACAAAACAAGGAGGCAGCACCAAACATTCAGCACCACTGTACAGTAAATTCACCCAAGTCAAAAACCCATCACTAATTCCAAAAGCCCTTAATACACTGAACAAATAAGAGCGATCCACCCAGTCAAAAGCCTCTCCTGATCTAGTGGTGTATTACTAAAACTCATAAGTGTCATATTTACATGATAAGTAGATCACAGATTAAGAAAATGTTCTCCAACATCATCTTGTCAGGTACACAATAGGTTTGGCTCATATTTACAAGTACTTCCACAGAGTCTATTAGTCTGTTAGATCAAGCTCTGGGAAGCACCTTATAATCACCACAGAGAAGAGCTACTGGCAGACCAGTGGAGAGGCCGTCGATTCCTGGTGCCGGTACTGATGTCATTTGGTTGAAGGTGACTGTCAGTTCCACCAGAGACATAGCAAAATCCAGAGCAGCTCTCTCCTCCAGGCTGACCCAGGGAAGACCCACCAAGAGCTTCTTGTGGCTCCACATGCAGCACTTGTCTGCTCCAAAGAGGGAAGTGTAGAAGTCCACTGCATGGTTCTCCTCTCATTTGGGTCTCATTGTGTCCTGTTGAAATGTGAGTAGGACTTCATCCTTTCACCCGGTGATATTGAAGACTTGTGCACACAAGGTGGTGGTCAGTAAAGTAGCAAGTTAATATTGCTGAGGTAATCCCTTCCTCTGACTCATTTATTTCTTCTAGAGAGTACAAATCTACATTCTTACCAGTAGTGTTACTGATGGAGACAGTGTCTGACTGAATGCCATACTCCATTTCCTGCCCCTTGCCTAATACCTGGCTATTAGACACAGCCTCTGTGTTCTGTCCTTTACAAGTCTTTAGAGTTTGATTTCCATCTGCATAACGTGTGGAAGCTGCTTCCTTAATGAATTCTACAGACTGAGGTTGATCACTATCATTCTTGAAACTGAGCTTGTTCCTGTCTATTGAAATTTTATTCTATCTAATACTCTCCAAGTCAGAAACATAGGCCACAGCGTAACCGGCGCCAGCGATAGGCTGTGAGACTGACAGTGGACTCGGCCAAAGCACCAGCCGCATCCAGCCTCTGTGTACGTGGTCACATGAAGCATTTATGTCCCACATCACCACACTGTAGTCACATCATTTGTCCTGAGCTCTCGTACACCATGTAGGAGCCTGCTCATGCCAGACAGATGGAGGAAGATTCCTAAACATCAGGTTAACAACAATCACAAGAAACTACTGAATGACCTGATCATGTAGATACAAAGATTGAAAACAGATGAAAGTCTGTGAATAGGAATAGAAAACAATCCAAATCTCCTGCAACTGACCACCATCAGTCACGGTCACACTCAGAGGGGAAGAGGACAATATGAAAGGGGTGAAGAGAGGAGAAGATGGAAATGGAGGGAGGAAAGATAGACACAAAAGAAGATAAGGGAATGGAGATAGGTGAGACAGCAAAATAGGAAAATAAACATTTGCAAAGAAGTGAGGACCTAAAACAGGACAATGTTGTAGGAGGCAGAGGAGAGGAGAAGAAACCGACAGCAGAGAGGAAGAAGAGAGGAGGGGAGGAGTAAAGTGATGATGAAAGAAAGGAGATGAAAGAACAGGATGGATGGTGGATGGGCAGGGAAGTGTTGGGGAGGGGGTGTATGGGGAGAGGAGTCAAGTCCAAGTCAGACCAAGCAAGCAGATAAAAGCAGAGGCAGCCAAGTGGAGGTTAAGAGAAAGAGAGCAGAGGGGATAAATAGAGATGAAGGGTGGATGGAGGGGTGGAGTGTGGTGGAGGTATGAGGAGAGCGGCTGGGATTTAAAGAGCCAGGCAAAGCAAAAGACAAACAAACAAAAAAGTAGTGAAATTGAAAAACAGACAGTAGCACTGTGATGATGGGTGCAAACACTTTTGTCACCTCCTTTAAATTCTTCAATTCCAGAGGTTAGCAGGAATCTGTCAGTCACATTCACTGTACGCTCTGCTGGCCTTCCACTTACACTGACAATAAGAAAACTTTCTTTTTACCCTCTCCCCCTTTTGATCTCTGCTGATCACCTCAGATGTGTTGTGTCTATACTGGCTGTCTGCATTACTCTGCAGCCTCACACCATCCTTATTTCATCACAACCGCCATTTCTTGCATTCTTTACTCCTTCTCTGCCTTCAAATGCTATCAATAGCTTTCTTTACTCTGCTAATTAAGGGCAAGCAAACATGTCAGTGTTCAGCTTGTTCAGGTTCAGTGACGGTGTTGATGGAAAGCAAAGCTTTGCTGCACTGTTTGTAGATCCGTCTAAGGATTTTGATTCTGGTGATTAAGCTGTTTACTACTGGGTGAGAGTCATTCTGGTCAAATAGCGTTGAGTTAAAACTATTGTTGCCGAAGGCTCTAAATCAAGTCGAGATGGTTGACAAAGGTGCAAGGTCGTGCCTGAGTTAGAATTTTTGTAAGTGGAATCACATTGTCACATGAGTCACGGGTGACATTCCTCATGACAAGTAGTATTTTCCCTTCATGTTACTGTACGGATTGTTTGGACTGAGGAGCCAGGCAGCCCATGACATTCTGGTTATATCAGCATCAACATTTTTGGTATTTCTCTTTGAACAACATGTGAATGAATAAACAGAAACAAAAGGAACATTTTAAAACAAATTCATAACAGTGAAATTGTCCAGAAAGACCAACTCTGCAGTGATTAGTGAAGGCACTGTTGTATTTAATTTCTTAGAGGGCAGCTGTATGACAGTATGTGACAGTGTACAGAGCACCTAAACAATGCCCTGTTTCTATCTTAGATTTTCAGAGCTACTCTCCACCATCTGCAACTACAACCAAATAATTATTTCAGTTGATTTTAACTTGTTGATAATCAGACAGACTCTTTTGCTTTTGGATTTTTCAATTTGCTTAACTATGTGAATTTCATTCAACATGTAACCCAGTCTACTCATCATAGAGGCCACATTTTAGACCTTGTAATCACTCAAGGCCTGTTTGCACAGATCTCTTTTTTTTTCTGATCATTCATGTGTCTTTTTTACTGTTGGTGGTAGTGATGATGGGTTGATGGTTTTATAAAACAAGATATTCCAGAGAGACTTGTTAGGAAACACCATCTTCCTACTGAAGTGGCTACAGATTTGATCAGTATTTGTGGGTTATTTGGTAGAAATTTGACCTTCCTACTGTGATTTTATTGTAGATCATTTAACAGTAAACTTAGGTCAACCGTCAAGACAGTGGCCCTACTAAAAAGAAAAAGATCACAACAAAATCCATGCCTCTAAATGTAGCAGAATTTAAAAAAAATCTAAAACGAAACTGTAGAAGAGCACAAAGAAGATGGAAAAAACAGTAAATTTTTTAAATTTTCAGTAAACAGCTGAACATGTTCAATGCAGAATCACATATTAATTAAAAATTGTCTTTGGCCTGTGGGAGGAAGCCAGTGAGCCCAGCGGGAGCCCACGGGAGAATATGCAAACTCCACACAGAAAGACCCCAGGCCGGGATTCCAACCCAGGACGACCTCTGAGGCAACAGTGCTAACCACTGATACACTGTGCCGCACATAAATAAATAATAACACATGAGTTTTGGCATTCTTACCATCATACATTATTCTCCCCAGATGGGTGTCTTTCCTACGGCTTTTAAGACCACAAAACTGAGGCTGATCTCGGGTACAGAAACTTCGAGAAGGAAGCACTGGCATTGAAATCATATGAACAAGTAAAACATCTTGGAGGGTTCTCGGACTCAGCCCTGAGTTTTGAGCCCCACATTCAAAATAGTTTTTATTACATGCTAGATTGATTACTGTAATGATCTATTTGGTCTCCCTAAAAAGAATATACTTCCACTTCAAATGCTCAAAGCTCAGCAGCATGAGTCCTGACTAGACTGAGATCATAAGATCCTTTAATTGGTTTATAAAGCTCTTAATGGTCTTGGTCCTACATATTTATCAGATTTGCTTCTATCTAGTGAATCCTCTAGAATCCTCGAGTCTTCTGGTAGTGGCATTTAATTAAAGCAAAATTTGGATTGAAAACCCCACGGTGACACAGCAGAAGGCCACGCTGGGGGCTGGCGAAGACAGAGCCCAGCTGGAGCGAGAGAGGCCACTGCAGGCCGAGACCGAAGCAGGGGAATCAACTGCAGCCTCTGACACTAGCACAGGGGAAACGATCTCTGGGCCAGGGGACTCGTCAGCTGTCTCTGGAACAGTCAATTTGAAAAACATCAAAAAAATGCTTCCCCTCATCATCTTCAAATACAAAAGGATGGCAGATGATCAAGTAAATGGCATATACACTTGATATCTGGAGCTCCTACCAGCAACACATACGCTGTCTCCTGTAGTGATGAGACATCCTAAGTAGGTTATGTAACAGAAAGAAGAAACACTCTTATTCAGGTGGCATACACGCTATCTGTCAATTTGATTATCTCTTTATTTTCAAATATTTTTGATGCTGATATTGTTTACAGAGGGGATTACAAATAGTGATATAAGTCAAATCTGTTGTCGTCTGAGCTGGTGCAGGACAAAGAAGATTAGAGAGGAAAATACAAGATTACATCTGGTTCCCCTCGTCTGCCTGTCCCGTTTATTTTACGTTAGGTGCTGCTCTGTCAGCAGCAGCGTTGTGTGCTTTGCTTCTCGGAGTGGTATTTAAGAGAATTAGAGTGTGTTCACTTACAGTGTGTGCAGAGCCGCTGCACAGCTACAGTACTGTAAGTTGCTGATGCTTGTGCTTCAGTCAGATTTACATCACTTTGGTAAATAATGTACTATTAAACTCCTTACATGCACCCCCAGAGAGAAACAAATGGCTGCTTAGACAGATTGCTTACAGACGCCACAAGGTGGTTTATGATTAACCCGTTTTCCCTAATATATCAGTTTTTAGTCCCGTGAAGAAAAAATAAATCATAAAATGCATGTCACGTTTTTTCTGTTTATCTATATAATTTTCAAGTATTTGGTTTGAGCTTTTGCGACAATACCTTAAGCCTCACTATGGAAGGCTGATAAAACCCATTTTTGTCTTCAAGGAGAGGAATGTCAGCAGAATGCAAAAGCCGACTATTATATCACATGCTTATGATGTGCTCGGAAAGATGTAAGGATTAAGCTGCGTCCCCGAGCTCAACACATTCTCCATCTTGCTTTTGGGGACAGAGGGAGCAGCATGCATAGTGAGTGTCAGGCATCGGCAGAGCGCGTCCAGTGATGGCTCCCAACACATACAAATCAATAGTGGTCAAACAAATGCTTATAGATGCTACACTATGCCTGTCATGAAAAGGAGAGGATAATTCACTCCACACCCAAAAGTGTATAACATTACAAAGTCAGTGCCTGTGTGTTTTCATCCAGCATCAAGAAATTCATATATCTTTGGGATGATTTAGTCTTATTAGCTATGGTAGGTTCCAGTTGACTGGTCTTTATTTGTCACAGTCAGGTTTTCAGGCTATGTTTTAGCATGAGCTGAGAAGAAACGAGTGTGATTAGAATGATGTTTCAGTTTTAAACACCTTTGGTAAATGAATTTTAATGGCTAAAATCTAATGCGTTTTTAAATACTTTTAACTTTAGCTTAGTGTTTGTTGTGTCTACCTTTGCTAGTTTTAAGGGAAAAAAAGTGCAGTTGTTTTTGCTAGAAATTTGCATAAAATAATACATTACAATATTTTTAACGTTTGTCTTAATTCACTGAAAGGTAGCTCTTATAAAATTAAATGTTTTAACGATTGGTGTCTTGTTTCACGTTTTCAATTCTTAATGCAGGAAGCAAACTTAAGTAAAATACATACATAGCAGCTTTTGCCTTCTTTGGATGGAATAGCTTGTCAACTTGAATTTTTGTCAAGTCATTGCCAATATAAAGCTATGCAGGCTTTTCTTTTTTCTTTCTTTTTCCTTTTGTAGTGGCAATATTGTTATGCTAGTTTGAATAAACCTTATTAATCCATTTTTGTCCAAATAAGAAAACTGCACTAAATACAAAATATTTTGTATGACTTCTTTTCTTTCACCCTTATCTTAGCAGGAGGCAGCTTGTTTGAAGTCAAGATTTTCAGGTTTTCTAAGATATTCATACTAAACTGCTGTAAGAGATATATGTTTTAGTTTTGGAATTTTAAATACAGTAATGTGAAAAGCTTTCTTCTTGTTGTCGCAAAAGTGGCAGAATGGCCAGGAGGTCAGCGTCGACATATTCTGTACATACAAACTACTGCTAAGTCTGCAGACAACCACAAAGAATCTTACAGACATGAAGATGTATCTGGCTACTGATAAGATTGACATCACATGGACACTGGTCGACCCCACGTACCCACATATGTTCACACTATAACACTGACCTTAAAATGAGAGTTATGTTTTTTTCTGATAGAAAGTAGAAGTATCCAATCTGTGTTCACACTTCAGGCTTTTAAATTCAGCAATGTCCTCAAAAAAAAAAAAGAAGAAGAAGAAAAACAAGATTGTTCCAAATGGCAAACATCGTGTTTTAATGCTGACACTTTCAATGCAAAAAAAACAAAAACAAAACAAAAGTAAAGGACTAAATACCATAATGCTTTTAAGACATTCAAAAGTTTTGCACACCATGCTGGAAAAACTGTATTTGGTGTTAATGGTTGACCAAACAGAAGAACTTCTCTTATCTTTATACGTCATGTGCGATGGGCATTTTGGCACGGAAGCTACAACTTAAAGGCTGTTTGAAGTCTTGGGAGCACCAGCATGACAAAACATTAGCTACACACTTGATACAACAGTGCACAGTTTGTACTGAATTGTCATCAGCCTGTGATTGTTTACTAAACAGTATGACAAGATTTGACTGACACCAGACAGCTCAATGACAGCTGAAGATGAAATATATTTAGGCTCAAAACTACAAAGTCCATGAATATGCAGGTCAGGTTAACTGGTGAGGGTAAGCGAAGGTCTGATGTCAGCTGAAAGCTCCAGCTCTAACTGTGACTGTCTAAAAGATCAGGAGATGTGGCTACTGGATAGAGGGCAGAAAACCGAAAGCTGCTTATGTGAATCCTTTCTATGTCCTCCAGTGACAGCTGAGACCCAAAGCATTATGTTTTTGAGTTGTCTGTATGGCTGTCCCCCTCTCAGGTGAACGCCTTTATGTCTTGTCTTTAATTTAGCAGAGATGCCAACTTAAACACAAGGATAAACTGATTAAGGATTAATGATGAACTTGCACAACTCCACAACAGAGCACATGTCCAGAAGCAGCCCATATCATAGCTGAGGGTTTTAACCATGCAGCTTTAAAGACAGCTCTCCCCAGATTTGAGCAACACATCAGTTGTTCCACTAGAGGGGAAACATACTGGATAAAAGTCATTTTAATATCAAGAAAAACTTTAAATCAACACCCCTTCCACACAGTTTCATAAGAACTGTAAAAACATGGCCTGAGAGAGCTTCCTGGCAGCTGCAGAACTGATTTGAAAGAACAAACTGGGACATTCTTTAGTGTCAATACTTGGAGGACAAAGGACTTGTCAACAAGCACATCCAGGTGTACCCCAATCAGAAGGCCTGGGTGACAAAGGAAGTCGAATCTCCTCTCAAGGATTGTGACTTCAGGTCTGGTAACAGAGCTCTGTACAGTTCAGCTAGAGCCAATTTAAAGAGAGGCATCAGGAATGCTAAAGCGGCCTATAGGACGAAGGTTGATGACCGCTTAAATGACAACAACCCTCAGCGGGTATAGCAGGAAATCCAGCTCATCACCAACTACAATGCCAGCAACCTCACATTGCACTGACGCACCTTGAAGAAGAGATGAAGTCCAAAGAACAATCTGGTCCTGAGCTCCACAAAAACAAAGCAGCTCATTGCAGACTTTCAAAGAGACTGTGCAGAGCCTGAGCTGCTAACTATCAATGAGGACTGTGTGAAAAGGGTCCTTGCCTTTAGGTTCCTGGCTACACATCGATGAAGATCTCGCCTGGACTACTACCACCACAGCAGCAGTGAAGTAGGCACAGCAGTGACTCCACTTCTTATGATCACAGGAACAGGAAAAGCTGCTCGTGTCTTTTTCCCGCTGCTGTGTTGAGAGCGTGCTGGTGTACTGTATCACTGGGTGGTTTGCCAGCTGCTCAGCAGTGGACAGAAGAGCCCTTCATCTCCAGGATTATCAGCACTGCCCAACGATCATTGGCTGTTCACTGCCTTGTTTGGAGGTCGTATTCAACTGTCACTGCCTCAATAGCGCAGCAAACACTCTTAAGGACTATTCAGTCCTGGACACCATCTGTTTGAACCGCTAGCACAGTTTTTATACCATAGCAACAGTTCAAAAGGCGATTTTCTGAAACCCAGAGCCATATTCCAGTATTCCTCATTAGAATACTCGTGTTAGGAACTAGAAGTTTCTCTATGTCAAACTGTATACTAGTGTCTACAATGCTGGTAATGCATTTACAAAACATTGGTCTCTTTCTGCACCAGTCAAGGCCCTTCAACCACTAAATCAAGTAAATTCTCAAGTTTTAGAAACAGAGATACAACAAAATGGCCAGGCTGAGGGTTAGGGTTAGTATTAGGGCAAAATGGTTATGCATGATTTGGCCAGCCAAATTACTGTGGAAATGTACTCTTCCTCACAGTCAGAGTTCCAATTTTCTCATATTTTGACTCCAATTTTCTTCTCAGACCCATTTACACCATGCCCTGGCATGCTGCCCTATGCATGACATTGAGAGCAGATAACTCTGATAACTCCATGTAAATACTCAAGCTGCCAAGGGTTCGGCCCAGGATGGAGTCTCCATTAAGTTGTTTAATACAGCGCAACACTGTTTAAACAAAGCTCCTCAGCGGGACTCTGCAGCAGTTCAACCCGAGTGCCTGAACTGTAATGAGGAAGGAGTGCCTCCGAGGCAGATGACCCCCCCGCCCCCCACCCCCGCTGATAACCAAATCAGCAGCACAGATCTGAGCAAGGACACAAAAGTGAATTATCAACGTAGAATTCACAGCAGGGACTGAGTGACATAGGCAGATAATGACATAACTATTCATTTGCCCTCATCCTTGCCTTCCTTTTCATCACTGGCGCACAGCAGTGGCTTTTTTTTAAATATATATTTTACCATATCTGCAGTGTCATTGTGCTCAGTCTCCCTGGGACTGCAGTTAGATAGTGATGAAAGAGATATAAAGTGTGTGTTACAGTGAGAGAGAACGGATACGTACAGTTTGCTGTTGTTGCAGCGTGGCGGTCTTTTAGTCAGGTAGCTCTTCCAAATAACCTCTTGCTTGCTCTGTCTGATTGAGAAATTTCATTAAATGCATGAGACGCTGGACACAAAAATCAATTCAGCCCTGGAATTCATATTTAATTTTCAATACATTTACTAAAGCTCAATCCACCAAATCAGTCCCCCTTTACCAATATTTTATTCAACTAACTGCAGTGTGTCTCTCTAAGGTCATAAAAACTTCACCCTCTACAATTTGTAACTAAAACCTTGTTTACTCTCCAGCTCTGTAAAGTAACACATTTATAAGAAGTTGACTTTGTGTCTTTAATACATGGCAAGATAGATTACTCCTTTTTTCCCACCAACACCATTTTTCATACATTTTCCTTGCTATAAACTTCTTAACTCAGCAAACTGTCTGCATAGTGATGAGTGTATGAATTAATGGCAGCGTGGGGCAGCTGAGATTATGATATCTACATGGGCGCGTGTGCTGATCCAAACCAATCAAACATAACGGAGCTCCCAAAGGAAATGACTCAATTACTGCACCTGTCAAACCTGTCAAAGTGGTCAGACAAAAAAAAAAAACAGGCGCTTTGTAAAGTGATAAATGCTGTGTTGAATTAGAAAGACAAATTCAGACATGATTTTCAGGCTGTAATAATAAAGCACCGTGGTGTAAAATTGTCTGTCAAAATAAAGCATCATGTTAAAACATTACAACATTAAAGGGCTGAAAAGTGTCTGTTGTGTCACAATTCAACAACTCAAATCAGAGGTGTGTTTTAATACACACACTGTAAGATATCTCAGGAAAGATTTAGGTTGTGCTAATGCATAGCAGGGCTGCAAGGTGGCGCAGTTGGTAGCACTGTTGCCTCGCAGCAAGAAGGTTGCCGGTTCGCGTCCCAGTGGGGGTACCGGAATCTTTCTACGTGGAGTTTACATGTTCTCCCCGTGCAGCGTGGGTTCTCTCCGGGTTCTCCGGCTTCCTCCCACACGGTCCAAAAACATGTTGAGGTTAATTGGTGATTCTAAATTGTCCATAGGTGTGAATGTGAGTGTGCTTGGTTGTCTGTCTCTCTTTTTTTTTTTAAAGTTATTTTTTTGGCCTTTGTGCCTTTATTTGATAGGTCAGTGAAAGAGAGACAGGAAAGTGGGGGAGAAGAGTAGGGGGAGGACATGTGTGGGAAAGGGTCATGAGCGGGATTCGAACCCATGACCTCCACATCGGGACTGTAGCCCTGTACATGGGACGCCAGCTCTACCAGGTGAGCTATAGCGGCGCCCCGGTTGTCTGTCTCTAAGTGTGGCCCTGCGATGGACTGGCGACCTGTCCAGGGTGTCCCCTGCCTTCGCCCTAAGTCGGCTGGGATAGACTCCAGCCCCCCGCGACCCTAATGAGGATTAAGCGGTGTATAGGTAATGGATGGATAGTGCATAGCATGTTCATTTGGTAAACATACTAAGATGTCCTCACACATCTTTTTTTTTTCTTTACTTCCTTTTTCTTTTCTTTTTTTGCAGTGTGCAAACCAGCATATTTTTCTGGCCATTCTGACCCACAGTACTCTGCACAGTAGAAATACACCACATACGTCATGGTGACTCACTTGAGTAACAAACTTGAGCTGCCAAGAAAACACAAATTTCACTCTGCAGAAAGGGACGGATAGTCACAGCTGTAGGTGCAATATTATGTAAAAAATGTATGTTTCAGTTTAACATATGCAGTTTGTACTGAAAGGGAAAAGAAAAAGGATGCAATTTTACATGCAGATGAAACATGACTCACAAAATTACTACAAAAAGGACTTCCAACAGATGCAAAATTACCCCAAATAGACATAAAGCCACGGCAAAGAGATGAATATTACTACACAAAGAGAAACAAACTGACAACTAAAAGACACTTTCAGGTTACAGTTGTCCTGCACTTGTTTTGCAAACCTCTAAGTGAACCACATCGAGCAATTAGCAATAAGACAACGCTTGATTACAAGCTGACAATTTGTGAGCAGTGCTCCTGTGCAAATTGCACATGGCACCAATTTAGAGTGTCACAAAAGATTATCAGTTGAAAATAGCAGATATATTCCACCGGGCTCTTACGGTCCCAGGGTACTGCAGGGGTACACAAAAGACATGGAAAAATAAATTACATGACTGGTTTTCACAGTGACTGCTAGGATTGAAACATTTTTTTTCTTGTAAAAAAACAGATGGCAATGCTGCACATTAGTTTGAGTTTCTTTTTCTCCCTTGTTTTGTTTTTTTTCCACTAACTGATTTTCTACTTGTTCCTCTGAATAGACTATTACAAGCGCTCGAGGCAGCGGTGGTTACATGAACAACGGGGACATGTGCATTAAACATTAATGGTTCCTCTACTCAGTGATCTATAAACCTCACTGTGACCACTTTTTACATATGAACCAGTCACCTTTCATTGCTTTTGAGAAACACAGCACCACTCTACTCACATCTACTGGAGTGTCAGCAGAAACATCACAGGTGGATACATAAAATCAGAGCTACCTACATGGCATGGTGAACTCACCTTTAAGATTCTAGATTTCTGTTAATAACCAAACTGTGGCCTTGCGAGCCAATCACAGATGACAGGGAACTGTGTTTTTTTTCCTAAACAGTTTTTATTTATCACACTGTCACTTTGTTCTGTAATCTAATTTTAGCTCCAAACAAACACCAACTGTGGGAAAAAAAGAATATTCCACCAAGATAACAAGATCCCTGTTGTTCCTTCTGTTTCATTGTTTTTCAGCAGTTATTTTAAAGAGACACAAATCAAAGCATCATTGCTCTGATTTTCAGTTTTTTTGTTTAATTTGATGCAGTTAAGGTTTTTTGCACTTTGATACTATTATTAATGTGGCCTTTAAAACAGATCTATGTGGGCTCCGCTGTAAATGCACATCATCAAACCCATTATTCCATTATCATGCGTAGACACCACCTAATCCCCTCGGACATGTCGATGATGACTTCTCAAAGCTTTCGCCGTTTCTCATAGCCTACAGGAGGCAGCTGCAGAGGGGGCTGCTCTCCTCCTAAAGGTTAACCAGAGTAATATCAGTTTCATTATCACTCTTGCTTCACTTGACTTTGCTACATTGACTATCCATTTACCCCTCTGAACGTTAAGGGGCGACGTGTCAGCCTGCCAGGCTACTGACATGGGGGAAGAATTTACACCACGGTCAGCCTGATGTAAATTCAGCAGGCATTTTTATGAGCTGTGGAGCGGTGTACTGAGCTGTCTTGCTGCTGGAGAAGCAGACAAATGGATCTGGTTGACCAGCATCTGCAAACAAATCACAGTCAGGCATGTCTCAGCTTGATTTGTTTATGTGTGTGTGTGAGAGTGTGTGTGTGTGTGTTCAGGGTACAGGGGGATTGATGAATATTTCATCCATTAGAACTAAAGCAGATTGAGAGGACAGAGCACACAGTGAGCCTTATTCTCTAGTATACTCAGTCTACCCTCTTGGGTCTCAAACTAAAAACAGCCTGAACAAACGCATGGTGAAGAACTACCCTGACATCTTCAGAATCTCTGCAAACATTTTGAATAGATGGATGAATAGATGGGAAATTTTTGGTGAATCATTGTGATTTTGGTCCTAAATAACACATGGTCATTCCCTTTGTACAAATTGATGAAATTTTACCAAGAACCAGTTTGATGTTTTCTGCATCCATCCATCCATCCATTTCCTTCCGCTTATCCAGGGTTGGGTCACGGAGGAAGCAGGTCATTCCAGACGTGCCTCTCCCTGCTTTCAGATTCTTTCTGGGTTATCTCGAGGCGTTCCCAGGCCAGATGAGATGTATAATCCCTCGAGGGGGTTCTGGGTCTACCCCATTGTATCCTCCCAGACAGATGTGCTCGGAAAACCTCCATTGGAAGTATCCCTGGAGGTATCGGAATCAGATGTCCACAACTTTCAACGTGAAGGAGTAACAACTCTACTCCAAGGTCCCTCTGGATGGCCAAGCTTCTCAGCTAATCTCTAAGGGTGAACCCTGCCACCCTATAGAAAAGAACAACAACTGTAATACTAATAGTAATAGTAATAATAATGATATTGTATAGCACCTTTCAAAACACAGTTACAAAGTGCTTTACAGTAAAATAAGTGATGATTGATGATTGCCTTGGCGAGCTTTATCACGGATATAGGCAAAGATTCCCTCGGCTCTTTAGGCTCTGTCTCCTCAGAAGAGGACGTGTTAACCAGGTTAAGTAGTTCCTCGAAGTTCTTCCACTGTCCCAAAATGAGCCCAGTCTGGGTCAGCAGTTCTTCCCCCCCCGGCTGTACACAGTCTGGGCCAAGCCCTGCCTCCCCTCTCTGAATCATTAGACGGTTTAGCAGAATGAAAGTTGTTAGAATTAAGAATATCGCAGATGTTAAAAAGCGTTTTTTTTTTGTTTTACAGTTAATATCGACAGTGACAGTATAAATAGCATCGCAGCATAGCATGAGTGATTTTCTCTTAGTGTAGGAAGTCTTAAAAGATTAAGGATGCAGTGTATTAAACGTGTGGGTGTAGTTTGTCATATCCTGTCATAAATACATATGATTCCCATAATCTCCTTTAGCTCTGTTGGCTGGCGTGTCACCTCTGGATATTGAGACCTTGATAATGAATACAAGTCTCTGTTGGTAACGGGGTTAAAGCCTTGACAGTTCATTCAGGTGCTTTTGCATTTTTATTTATTTTTTTACTAGCAGAGGTAATGCTGTTTGTAGTGCTATGTACAACATTTGGTATACTATTTCTTGTCAAATGTAAGTTCCTGTAAGATCACAGGCCTTTAGGGTTGGTTTATATAGAAAATAAATCCTGTCAATATGTTATTTTCAGTTCATTACCAAGAAAAACAGGATTAAATCATCACTGTGGGCTTAAATGGATTCTAGTCCATGTGCATCTGTGTTGTTCAACTTGTACATTATGCTCTTATGAATCGAGTTGCTCATCCTATATGTGTCACAAAAACTTTGACATGGGCTTGTGAATTTCTAATGAGAACATATGGGGAGAGGAGAGCAAACATGAAGTAATTGCATACCCTGCCACCAGCCAGTCACCCTTGCTTCACATCCTCTACATCTGTCAGGGCTCAGCATGTACAGAGTTCCCCCGCTGTATGTTGCAGTTCCAGTGAGAAGCCTTCCTAATATTAGCTCCTTTACTCCTTTTTTTTCCCACAATACACTCTTTGGATAGACTCATTATGCCGTTGTTTGCCTTTGTTTCCCATTGTGGACCAACCCGTCTCCTGCAGTTGATTTAATTTGAACACGTTGCAGGCTTGTTTGTCTTCTGCCCTATGTTTCTCACAAGTGCAATTAGTTTTTTCAGTCCTTCACCTTGTCCTTCTGTCTCTGTCTTTCTCTGCCTTTTATTATCTCCTACCATCTGGTAGTGCAAATCACTCAGTCGATCGAGAAAAAGGAAAAATTGGCTATGCTTGTTTTATTGTAGGGCATCTGCAAAGACACTATTAACCTGCCATGCTTTGAGTTTTGAAGAAAGGCTGTTTTTCAGCTATTTCTAGTATTAAAACCTGTTTAAAATGTGACATAAAGATAACTGACCTTTGCTAGGCAATGGAGGACTGTCTACTTTCTGGAATGAATTGTCCAAGACAAACAGTTTAAATGGCATGGGTCTTTGTTCATAGTTTAGTAGAAGGCAGAACAATAGAGCAAGACTGCTGTGGTAAAGCAAGCGCACAGCTGTGGGGACTGATGGTGTAATGTAACTACGCTCAATTAGGGTAAACTACACTTAATTATAAACATTTTGCACTTGAGAGTCAATGATAATTATACACAAAACAAACATACCACTACAAACAGACAATAACACAACAATGACATAACAAGCAGCAGACAGTGAATCAATGAAAATAGCACATCCTGTTGCTACATGTAATTCTGATAATCTGGAGACACCCCTTAGTGTCACTCCTTGACTCCATCACCTTTTGTTATAGATAAGCTCTGAGGCTTTATTGATAAACTACCAACAGCCCGGTGACATTTTTGTACTTTTTTTCTGTGTCATTCTCCATCATTTGTTGATGATAAATGGCTTTTATTTGGATGTCTGATTTCCATCACCAGACAATGAAGCAGGTGCTGCTGCTTTCTGATGTCGTCTGTGGGATTGTTAAATGAACATAATGTTCCATTCATAGTCTGTATGAGAAAGATGAATGTAGTGATGTCACCCATTGGTTTCTGCACTGAGAAAATGAAGCCAGGATTTTGCTGCTGGTTGACATCTTGGATTTTTGGCGCCAGAGACGAAAAAAAGAGTGAAAAAGAGCAGAGCTCGGCCCGACTGACTGAGGGCTTAAATCGATGACAACTACTGTGACATAACAAATAACTGATAGACTTATTTGTGTAAAATGAACTAGTGCTGTTTGAAATTTGAAATTTTAGTTTTGTTGCCTCCCGTATCTCCATCTGAGCCAGTGGTGCTCTGAGGCAGCACGGCTTTTCGAGCGTTAGCTGCTTTGCTAAAGATATCAAACACATGGCACTGCTTTATATTTATGGAGTGTTGCACTTGTGAGGGTTTCGTGAGGTTGATGATGTTGCCTTATTTACACTACACTTCGACACAAATTGCATGTAGCTACACTGTTAATAATTCTGGAAAAGTGAGCCCAAACTTGACCTGTCCACCAGTTGGCTACTGCGTAGAGCAGCCAGCAGCGGCACAGCAATGTAAAGTCATACCTCATTGTTGCATCCAACATGACACTGAGAATTATGAAATAGCAATGAAGTAAGTAATGTATTCTTACCTTGTTGGGTTAGGATTATGGGAATGCCACATCAGGACCAGACAACAAAATCAGTGTCAATCAGTGATGTAAATATACACCGTACTGTTAAAATTGGGTGTAACTGCACACTGACACTTCAAGCTCACAAACTGGCCCCATAAATCGATGTAACCCCAACTAACAGGACAGCAGCTTCTCTCTGTGGTCAAGAAAAATGACCCAGACAGAGCGGTACTATTGGCATGCCGGAGCGATCATGTCTGGGTCATGCTGGAAATCAAAGAAGTCTTATTTAATCAATTCAACCTGGGCCAGCAGCATGTCTGAGTAAGGTAGAGTCCAAATAATCAACAGAGATGAAGCTCCTGTGATCTTTTCTTGAAATAGTGCCCAAAACACTGATCTCTTGTTTCTACCTCTGGAAAACCACAAAAAAATTATGTTAAATAAGCCCATTAACTGGATCGCTCTGCAGAGATCCATAGAGACTGTGGACCTCTTGCTCTCATCTTTTTGTTTCTCTACCAAAAGCCCAACAGGATCTAAATGTGTTGACCTCAAGCCTCGGCACAACAACACACTGATAGGTACTTTGTTGTTGCTGCTGTTGTGATTGCTGTAGATTTGTATTCAAATCGGCCTGCTGAGGCATTAAGATGAGATTCATTGTATACGGTTTTGTTTCATTTTACTGCCAACAAATGGTGCTGGACAGTTTGCTGGTTCTCTGTAGTGCGCCGCTGCATTACTACAGCTCAAAGGCTTTTAGTCGAGTCCATTTGCTCAATTCCACCGAGTCAAACAGATAAAACTGCCCGCAATTTGAATCAGCAAGGATGAGAGAAGAGAAACTGAAGCAGGTGTTTAAAAAAGGAAAGTCATAAAAAAAGATTGAGGCATCTGTCTGTCTGCTTTTCTGCAAGAGTGTGTGTTAGCTGTGTGTGTGTGTGTGTGTGTGTGTAAACAGACGTGGTGAGGTGTGTCTGTGTTTGTGTGTTATTATGGGACAGGTTTGTGTGTGTTTGTGTACTTATGGGAAGTGATAAATCACCTCAGGCCCCAGTGTGCCGGACCTGGGAGTAAAACTACAAATTTGTTATGGTTCGGTGTGTGTGTGTGTGTGTGTATGTGTGTGTGTGTCAGATCCTCACTATGCCTCAGTATTGTAATAGGTCGATGCTGGTAGCCACAGAGGTTGCTCGGGTGGAGCTCCCCTATTCTCAGGTGAGGAGACAGAAAGACAGACACACCACACAAAAAGACTAGCTGATTTAGATGAGAGCCTCTGCTTTCAGTCGAGGAGGATTTTCTCCTTAAAAATTGTCTCAGCTGCCCTTTCTCCTCTTCAGCAGGCAATTATTAATCAGTGTTGTAGAGAGAGGCACTTCACTTCTCTACCTATCACATTTCATCACAATGGGGAGAAATCATTTTTACAAATCATATCCACGCTGGTGATCACTAACAGTGCATCATCCTGGAAAATTGCAATTGCGGTGTGAATACCCGAAGTATTTGCCAATATTTCTTACGGATTGCATCAGATAGGGTTGATATGCAGGTGATAGTGTAATACGGCTATGGTATGGTATACTGGCTGTGACTTTAGCTATGTAAAACCATACCCGACTTAAATTTGACCATCAGTCCCATCAAAGTACTCTCCTTTTGCATTGATGTACTATTCCCAGTGCTCCTGCAAAGCTTGCTCCCTGGAAGCCCCTTCATGTAAGTATGTCAAGTGCCATCTGTGATGAGCACTGGATCTCCTAAACAGTGTCAAAATGGAAGTCCTTCAACTTGAATTTCACTGTAGGAAGGAGGAAGAAGTCACAGGGATCCAAAATGGCAAATAGCGTCGATAGGGAGCAATATGTTGTTGTGCAAAAACGACCAGGTGGATAGAAACATGTCTGAGTGAAGCTGAGCAGCAATGTGCCCACCTAATCTTTATCTTGCTTTGCAAATCTTAATTTCAAACCTTCTTTGGCTGTTTATTAACCACTGTCACAGATATTCTATGAGATATAAGAATAGAAAAAATAATACATACTTCCCTCTGTTTGGACAGTCTAATAGATGCAGGGAAATTGAAGGATCTTTGCACAAAATGTGTCTTTGATTCTTCCTAAGCTTGTCTTGTCTGAACTAGCGACCAGTTTATTGATTTGGTCTTAAACATTCCGATTTTTTATTTTTTTTTTTTTTTTTTTTGCATGTTTCAAAGCTAGTTAGCTTGTAGACGTACTACTTCATTTAGTTTAGTTGTTGTCTTGCTGTGGCATCCATGTGTACGCATACACTAGTGTACTACTGTATTAAAAAGCTGCAGACTTCATAAGCTCATCATGTGTTTGCATGTAACATTCATTACTACTAGATAGACTCCAGTCCCCTGCGACCCTAGTGAGGATTAATCGGTGTATAGATAATGGATGGATGGATGGATGATGAATCTTACACAGTTCTCCTGTGACATGTAAAAGAATTTACAGTGCTCGGGAAAAGTTTTTGACCCCTTCCTGATGTTTTGTATTTTTGCATATGTTTTACACTTAAAGGTTCAAGATCAAAGTAATATTTCTATTTATTTAATAATATACAACAATAATCCACAAAACACAGTTTATAAATGATGATTTATTGAAACCATATATCACTCCCTGTGAAAAAGTAATTGCCCCCCTAAAGATAATACCTGGTTTGGCCACCTTTAGCAGCCACAACTGCAGTTGAACATTTGAGAGAGCTTGCGATCAGTCTTGTATATTGCCATGGAGGAATATTGACCCACTCTTCTCTGCAGAACAGTTTTAATTCTGCCAAAATAGGTGGGTTTTCGATCATGAAATGCCATTTTAAGGTTTTGCAACAGTTTCTCCATAGGATGCAAGTCCAGACTTTGCCTCAGCCACTCAGAGGTGGACTTACTTGTGCTTTGGGTCATTATCTTGCTGCATAACTCATTTGGATTTAACCTTTTCTTCATGAGTTGATGGGTGGATATTCTCCATACAGTTTTCTGATAGAAAGTAAAATTCATGGCTCCATCATATATGACAAGTCATCCACGTAGTGTGGAAGCAAAGCAGCCCCAAACCATCACACTAGCACCATGTTTTACTGTTGGTTTGATGTTTTTAACGTTGAATGCAGCATTAGCTTTACACCAGATGTAACGGGACCTGTGTCTTCCAAAAAGGTCCACCTCAGACTGTTATGGTGGGTCTGGGAACCCATGTGCAGACACAGAGGCAGGCTGACAGGCAGACTGAGAATACAAAGAGATTTATTTAATAAAGGAATGAAACTGAAACCAATATGGCTGGGGGAAGCTAAACAGAGGGGGGAAACAGAATTTGGTAAACCAGACTTGATTCCAAAACAGGCAAAACAACAAAAACAAAGAAAAACTCTAACACCAGAAGGGAAGACGAGGGGAAACTACTATGAATAAATTAAGCTAAACCAACAAAATGAGGATACTCACCGGAAAGGGCAATAAACTAAAGGGGGAAAGACAGGCTCACGGAATCCAGGGTCTGGCGAGGGTGGGGTAAAAGCTAGAGAGAGTCAAAAGAAGGAAGGCAGGGAGGAGACTTTTATGGGAATGAGGTGATGGTAAGCAAGTGAGCCGATCCCTGCAGCTGCCTTCAATACCTGCAGTTAAGCAGGCTAAGATGCTGACATGCTCTTGGAGAAATTTTGGAAGGTATGCCACTCCTGGGAAGGTCCACCACTGTTCCATGTTTTGTGCATTTGTGAGTAATGGCTCTCACTGTGGTTTGCTGGAGTCCCAGAGCCTTATAAAACCTTGTAACTCTTTCCAGACTGACGAATGTTAATGACTTTCCTTTGCTTCTGTTCTTGAATCTCTTTAGAATCATGTGCTGCTTTTCGAGACCATTTCGCCAGACAGGTTCTATTGAAGTGATGTTTAGATTCAGCAAGCCTGGCAGTAATCACATGTGGGTGTAGCTGGTGAAATTGAACCCAATTACCAACTTAGTTTGGTCATTTGGTAGACTGGTAACTAAGGGGTAATCGTTTGCTCACATATGGCACAGCAGGGCTGGACAGCATTTTTCCTTCTTTAAATGAAATCATCATTTAAAAACTGCATTTTGTGTTTTCTTGGATTATCTTTGTCATATTAAAATTTGTTTGATAATTTGAAACATTTAAGTGTGACAATTATGCAAAAATATATAGAAGACATCAGTAGGGGGGCAAATATTTCCACTTTTTAATATGCTGGTGCATTGTGATATACATTATCAGTGAATGAATCATGACTGCATCTGGTGTACCGTCTATGCACTTATCTGAAGCGCTGAACAGTGTCACAGTACATTATACAGTTTTCTTGATGTAGGTCAACGGGGTAAAGAAGTATGAGTATGCACTCACATCAAAAAGAACATTTATACATACCTGCTCACGTAAATGTGCACATTTGTCAGGAGATGAAAACACTGAGCACAGACTCACAACTACACATAACAGCTATATGCAATCCAGGCATCTGTTTTCTTCTGCTTATCCGGAATCAGATCACAGTGTCACCAGATTAAGAAGAGGGCAATGCCCTCCACAGTTTTCCAGTTTTTGCTGGGGTATCTCATGGTGTCCTCAGGTAAGATGAGAAATGTAATTCATCCAGCAATTTCTAGGTCTACCCCTGGGTTCCCTCCTAGCTGGATGTGCCCAGAACACCTCCAAAGCAAGGCACCCAGCAGACATCCTAAGATTTGCTGATGAGATGCCCAAACCTCATCAGCTGGCTCCTTTCAACATAAAGGAGCAACGACTGTACTCTGACCTCCTTACCTCCCCCAGCTCTTCCTTCGCCCAGTCGTCTCTCGCTCATGGCTCCAGCCGGCAGAGATGCACCAAACTCTTTTCCTTCAGCAGCAACACGAGAGCCTGCCTGGAGATCCCTCTTTAGCAGGTACACCTCGCTAACTGAGTGTAACTGAGCTGGGTTAGCCTGATAGCCACAACACAAGGCCTGTCTATTAAGTGTATGAGTAACAGGAGCAACAGAGCACCTAACGCCGAACCACTAGCTCTGCAGAGAACAAATGAGTGACCGGTTTCCTTTGACCTCCTCTAGAGACCTTCACAAGAAAGATTGTCATTCATCTCTGAAACTTCAACTCTTCTGAACCTGCTCACCAGTGATCGGATCAACAGAACCACTGTCTCACCAGGACATGCTCAGAGAAACTCTTTTCCATTCATGGACTGTGCTAACCGGCAGCCGAATAGTAAAGGCATAGACAAGCATAGGGCTGCTTATGGTAATATTAATATATAATGTTCTAATGGTGTTATAGAGCTGTATGTTGTGATCTGTTGTAGGATTTAGTCATTTAGTATTTGGCTCCGAATATTAAAGGTAATGTTACGTAGGTTGCAAACAGGCACTGGGTCTTGCATGCAAATTGACACCCTCTTTTTGTAATGTGGCTCCATCGTCCTCCGATAATCGCTTCCATGATCTGACCTGGCCTCTAAACAGACACACATGAAGAGGACCTTCAAACCTCCTGCTTCACAGTCTCTATAGCTCTGGTCTAACACATGGGTTCATGCCTGACATGGTGAAGGCAGAAGGGGGCACACATTGTCTTTGGTGTGCTTCCAAAACACACACACACATGCATGCACGCATACTTCTTAATCCCCTTGTGAGCATGTAGTTAGATTGTTTTTGAAATATTGGGCCTTTTGCCTTTATTTTTTTATTAAATGTACTTTGTATACCTCAGTGTAAATGCTGCCAACCTCTGCTATGTTGAACTCTGAATTCCTTCAACCTAGCTATTGATATGATAATTTGGTTGTAGTCTTTAACTTAATTATTAATCAGAATCTAAAATTGATAGATTAGTGTACTTCATGAGACAGATTTGTAAGACTGAACCTTTGGTTCTGTTTATTTTCCTTCAGTTGAAGGTGGTGTTCCGCTTTTTGACAAGTGACTGAAGGAGAATAATCACCTGGTAACACGGTCGTACCGACAAGGAATTGGTTAGAGAGCACAAAGAAAGCAATGTGCCCTAGTTTGGGAAGACCTTGACAAGAATTTCAAAAGGAGAATGGTTTGCATAACTTTCATTTTAGAAAGTATGACTAAGCTGCTACATGTTTAAACACTGTGCTATCAGAGGTAACACTCTCTCTGCTTACCCGACTACTAAGTCACGTAGTGATAATCTTAGACCTAAATCCTGACTCTTATTAGGAGCTTGTGTCTTTGCTTTTCTTACTCTCCCTTACATTTTATTTATCTGCCTTTGAGCTGTAGTTGCTTTGGTGTTTGCATTGCTCTCTACAGGAATAACTTTGGGAGTTACTGTCAGTATGGAGATAGACTGTTGCACACCTCCAAGCAAACCAGTATGAGCTGCTATGCTTAGACTGTTGTGTTACAGTTCATGTTAGAAGTTGTTATGATTTTCTAATTATCAAATCAAATCAAGTTTATTGTCATTTTGCTGTACATACACAGTCGTACAGGCAAGATCACGATTATTCTACCAGCAAGTTTTGTGGAATGCACGTCTGGGATAAGACACGAAACACTAAACTGATCATAACTAAAATGAAAACAAAAAAGAAAATAATATATATTAGTATATATACATATTACCAAAAATATTAGCCATCTTTACATGCTTCAAACACATCAGTATTCCCAACAGACTTCATAATTCTGTCCATCCCTCTTTGCATCAGCGTTCTGATAATATTTCCTCTGTGTTTAAATATGATAACACATATTGGGAACCAGTTTACAGACTGTTCCATGCTCATGTGCAGAGTGCTCTATCCCACTCTCTCTTCCCCCTTTTTTTGACATTGCTTTTTGCAGTTCTCCTTCAAGGCTTCTGACTTTTCATTTGCTCTGAGTTCACACTGTGCTTGGCCTTGCTGGTGTGATTGTGGGGCCCAGGTAAAAGGCACGGCTCAGTCTGCAGTGGACAGATTCAGTCCTGTTTCTCTTTAACACCTCTGACACCAAAAAACATACAGAGAATGAAAGAGAGAGGACCTCTGGTTAGTTTTGCAGGTTGCTGTTTGCCAAAAAATGTTTTTCTTGATGAAAGTCACAGGGGTTTTTAGTTTAGATAAACTAAGACTATAAGTCAAGGATAAACCATCAATTAACCCATTGTTTAAGGCTAAAATACAAGTCATAATGTGACTAATGTATGTGAAAATAGAAGGAAAGGTTGGTAGTTGTTATGGCCCCTGACCGCAAAATCACCTTTCTTACTTCAGTATTTCTGGTAAAATTCCTGTTGATGACTCAGCGAATATGCAGCTATACATTTATGCATATGGGTTATCTTGTCTGAAAGTGGCACTCTCTGAGGGGAACACAGTCTCACAAGCTTGATGACTTGAAATTATGCTCATGTTCATAATTTCCAGGTATTGAGCAAGTATGTTGGTAGGAAATGTAGTGCTGCACTTGATGAAGGTTAGGGAAAGATCATGACATTGGTTATAAATTTAAAAAGGCAAAGCTGACGAGACTTATTAGCTTTTGTTCCATGTCACAAAATCATAATCTTTCTCAAGCCCTAAGACTGTGTTAAAGGACTTTTTTTGAGTGACTTGAAGGCAGCATAAAAGCTTTGAGACCATTGTGTTACATAATGTATTATCACATCATAAAGCTGTGAGCATATTAACAAACAGCTAAGTTTTTTTTTTACAGAGAGCAACATTAGCCGTTATTTTCTGTTGTGTCAGGATTTTCTCAGGACGAGAACTACAAACTACAGACACACATTGACCCATACAGTGTAAGCAGAGAATTTACAAGTTCCGGCTGCAGGAAGGCTGACAAAAATGAAGCGTGAGTGAACACATTATACATGGTTTAATAGAACTGGCACAGTGTCTACTTCTTTAGGGTTTTTTTCTCTCTTTTTCCGTGGACAAAAATTCCACAACAACCTTTCAACATGTAAATTCAAGCGGTCCAAGAGGAAACAAGACTTCTGTACTTCATCCTGCCTGAGATTCTTAAACAGAAATTCATGAGTCCACTTTCCATAGACAGTATACACATTAGGAATTATGTTGTAAACAAAAAAGTGTTGAACAAATCAAAAATTATGTTTTATATTTTAGATTAAAGTAGCTTTGCACACTCTTGGCATTCTCTCAATCAGCTTCATGAGGTAGTCTCCTGGAATGGTTTTCCAACAGTCCTGAAGGACTCCCCAGAGATGCTGAGCACTTGTTGGCTGCTTTTCCTTCACTCTGCAGTCCAACTCATCCTAAACCATCTTAATTGGGTTTAGGTCTGGTGATTGTAGAGACCAGGTCATCTGATGCAGCACCCCATCACTTTCCTTCTTGGTCAAACAGCCCCTACATAGTCTGGAGGTGTGTTTGTTTGGTGTCATTGTCTTGTTGAAAACAAATGATGGTCCCAGTAAGTTTAAACCAGATGGGATGGCATGGTGCTGCAGAATGCTATGGTAGCCATGCTGGATAATGCGCCTTGAATTTTGAATAAATCACCAACAGTGTCACCAGCAAAGCCCCCCCACACCATCACACCTCCTTCTCTAGGCTTCATGGTGGGAACCACACATGCAGAAACCATCACTTACCTTCTCTGGACTCACAAAGACACGGTGGTTGGACCCAAAGATCTCACATTTGGATCAGACCAAAGTGCAGATTTCCACTGGTCTCATGTCCATTCTTTGTGCTTCTTGACCCAAACAATTCTCTTCTTCTTATTGTTCATCCTTAGTAGTGGCTTCTTTGCAACAATTCAACCATGAAGGTCTGATTCACTCATTCTCCTCTGAACAGTTGATGTTGAGATTTGTCTGCTACTTGAACTCCTTATGTAAGCTGTAATCTGAGTTGCTGTTAATTTGCAGTTTCTGAGGCTGGTGACTCCAATGAACTTATTGAAGAGGTAACCCATGGTCTTCCTTTCCTGGGGCGGTCCTCATGAGGGCCAGTCTCATCATAGCGTTTGTTGGTTTTTGTGACTGCACTTGAGGATACATTCAAAGTTTTTGAATTTTTGTGCATCAACTGACCTTCACGTCTTAAAGTAATGATGGACTGTTGTTTCCCCTATGCCCCTATAGCTCACCTAATTGAGCAGGGGACCCATTAACAGGGGAAATAATATATTAGAAAAAAAAAAAAAAATCTCCCTTTCAATATATTCACACCTACTCCACTTTGATTGCGTATTCGTGCAGAGAGCTTTAGTCCTCTTTTTTCCCCTCTGGATATCTGCTTAGCTGCTGTGTCTGCCTGCTGTCTGGTGCTGGGTAGGTAGCATACACTGACTTTATCAAAGGTTTGTTCACTAAAACCAGCTGTGGATCCAAATGGGGCTGCTGACAGCCTTGAAGATGAACCAAACATTGATATAAAGATTCTATGTAAAACCCTTAGCAGAGGTGAGAGGAACTGCAGAGTAGTTCATAATTATCTGTTTCTTTCATTGCAAGTGACATCTTTCATATTGCATGTAGTAATTTGAGCCATTGTTACCAGTAAATTATTTCTTAGTGCAGACTTAGATTAAATTGTGTGTGCTGCACATGGGGGAGTAAACAATGGTTGTCAGTTTCAAAGACCATCTGTAACACCTTCACCCGTATGAGCAAGTCAAACTTTTCGTATTGGAAAATACATGACAGGTGAATGCAATCCAACATAAATTTCCCTTCAAAATTTATTTAGCAAAGCAAATGAGGCCACAATTGCATAAATGTGCCCCAACCCTGTGACCAGTGACTGTATTATGTTCCAGTGACTGTATTACATTCTGTCAAGTGGCTTTAAACACTGCAACACTGCTTCAACATTATTTTCTGTAGAGAATTACCAAAAGCACGAAGACTTGTTCACAAAATAAGATTGATAAAAAAAAAGTTACAATGGGCACTTTTAGAAACAGTCTTCAAACAAAAGACATTTACTGTGCAGCTTTCCAGCCTGCAATTCTTTCTCCTCCTCCTTTTCCTCTTCTCCACAATCTCACCTCCCCTCAATCCTGAACTCAGAGCACAACCAGACCGGCTATAAGGTAAATGTGTTGTGACTGAGAAAGCGTGGGGTAAGTATAGCCCGGGCCCTTTGTACTCGTACCTTTCCAGGTCACACAGGCCCTGGAGATTACAAAAGCAATTGTACACCTATAGCCCTACATCAAGTGATACTGCCATGTGTGCTCCTTCAGGCTATTAGCCCCCAGTGTGTTGGTAGTTTTGCGCTCCCAGTGTAATAATTTCCAAACACACTCCACACTTATACACACACCACACACACATATGCCGTTTTATATTTTTCTTGTTGCGTTTCAAGCAGGCATACTCCAGGTGCTTTTCAAAGCTGTCCCCCAAATCCTAATACAGCACAGTGCTAATCGCTAATAGTAATACTTTTTAAAAAATATATAATTCAGCTTCTACTTCTGCCTGCCAGGATTCCTTGGTCTTGATTACGTTTAGAATTTTCTATTAAAGACAGAATTTAAAATGGCTATGTCCAGGACTTCTTATATGCAGCATGCTTTTCAGGATGTTACAGGAAGTTATGATCAACAATACGAACACATTCTACATAAAAATGTATGCTGAAAAACTGTGGCGATAATAACATGGTGTCAAAAATTGTATTTAACTATTTGTAAGAGCAGGTAATCTGTGTTCCAGGAAGATCTACAACTAAGAGAACTATAATTACCAGGAAATGTGCTAGCAGTAATTCAATCAATTATTCAGTCAATCATTTATTCTATAAAACACCTGGCATGAGGTGAAAAAGAAAACAAAGCATCGGAAACTGCAGCATGATATCTTTAAATTTTTCACTGACCGACAGTCTAACACCTTAAATATTCAATTTACAATGATTTAAATCAGATTAAATGTCTACGTGTAGGCAGTAAAACTTTAAGTTAGTTCAACAGTAAGGCTGCTGCAGTTTCTGTGTGAGGTTACAATAGTTACACATGTTCTCTCCTCCTAGTGTATTTTTTTACTCAGTATTTACTTACGTTTTCAGTTGGTGACTGGTTTAGTAAAGGCACCAAGTCTACAATCGAAAGAATTATGGTTTGGGTTAGAATCCACCCTGACGCCATATTTACTACATTTTGCAAAGCTCAATCTTGCACATTTCCAGTGTGACAGCTCCACCATATATTTCACATGTACTCATTCAAAGGATTGCAAGAGTTTGCCGATGCTATTGTGGTTACCTTCTGAACTCGAGCCGTATTCTTCTTTAATGCTGAATGAAACAAAATAGCTAAGCTTCTGCTCAACACTCGTGGCAATGATTTAGGGGATCCACTTCTGGGGCTTTTTCTTTATTTTTCTGTCATCTTGTTTCTGTCTCTCCCCCACAATTCCTCTTATCTCCCACTCATACCAGGAGTGGTGGCTGCTCTCAGCAGGGCGTCCATTTTGTAAGTGCTGCAGGACTTTGTGCAGTGGCAGTTCTGCGAGCAGAGCGGCAGAGGAAGAGGTGAAGAAAGGAAAGAGGTGACAATGAAAAGAGAGAGAGAGAGAGAGAGAGATTCAATGTCAGAAATTGGAAGGTAACAGGCAATGTTGTGAGAGAGGGATGGAAAGAACGTTACATCAAATCAGAACAGAATGGGGGAAAAGAAGAGAATGGAGAAGAAGTGAAAGAGATCTGACTGTCACAACACTGTCTGATCAAAGGCCTTCATGTCTCCTTCAAAAGATCGACTCATCCACAGCATCAGATTCCCACAGTCAAATTTAGCCAATCGGATTAACAGCGTCACGTTCAAAACATGGTTTACTGTATGCCAAAGTTGACTTTCACTTTTCTTAGATTTTCATTATCTTAAAGGTTAAGGGGACTGCAACAGGATGAAGAAAGGAAAAGCCATTAAATGTTTATCCCTTATTTATTATTCATATATAAGCTGTAGCTCATGTTGCATCATTCATATTATCTGAGAGCCTCAGCGCTTCATAAGAAGAGCTCCATTAACTGAAGCACCATGGGAAATCTAGCACTCCGAGCATGGGCCTGTACGACGAAGCAAGATCAACATACCCAGGATATGTTTCAGAGATCCGGCTTGACTAACCCGAACAATCGCACTCAGGATAACTGGTCCTACGATGGTGGTTATCAACTCGGTAAACCAACCCAGGTTTGTCTGATCTGAGTATGAGTGCATGCACATAAAACGGGTGGCGTTATCGGCATCTGACCAATCATGACTATAGACAAGTCTGGCTGCAGAGCGGCTCACTCTTCTTCAGTATATACTTGTGACATATCTGATTTTTTTTTTTTTACTTTTAGCTACAACCCAAAAAGACGTGGGAACAAATTAAGAACAAACATAAAAACATAATTCAAAGCGGTGCAGATTATTAACGTATCCTACAAATACAAGCTTTAATGCTAAAATCAGTTTACTGTTGTGGGGTGATGTTGGTACGGAAAAAACTATGAAATAGCGTTGACATTGCCTGTAGCCAACAGGGGGAAAAAAATGAATGAAGGAAGACAGAAGCTCATAGAGATCCTCATCAGTGTGTGCTAAGGGGTTTTGCTGGTCCTGAAAAACCCTCACACTCCTCAGTGATCCCCTCACAATTCACGCTCCGATGTGTAGCGGGTCTTCTATAAATAGTGATGCCATTTTGTTGAGAACTGCTTCATTTTCTGCTCCTTAAGTTTTACAGTAGAGAACTGATTTTCAGTGGGCAGTGCTTTTGTTCCCAGTGATCTCAACCTCCAATATAACCTGCTGCGGAGCAGGTTAGCTGTTCAGCGTAAGTTGTCATGGCGATGTACCTAGGTAAGAAGTGAACCACTGTTGTTGGACTTAAAACCGAGTATTTAACCTGAAGTTATCTTGCTAACCCTAAACCCTGCTTCGTAGTACAGGCCCCTGGACAGTGGCCCATTGAGAATCATGTCACCAACAAACATGTACATTGGTTTTTGTGTTATGTTTATTGGTTGGTACCAGTCATTGTTCACAATCTCTTTTTTAAAACTTTTTTGAGGTAAGGATGCCAAAACTTATGATGTAAGGTGTTTATATGGGCTCAGGGGTTCCAGATCTTCAGTGATTGCAGTCAGTCAGGTTTCTTACTGTCATTTCCCAGAGTGCTTCTGTGTACGGCAACCAGCCAGTACGTTGTAGCTGGTGTTAGGACTTGACCTGTCATTTTCCCTAAATAGGTAACTAGCAAGAAGGCAAATTACATCCAAGTAGTGAAAGAAACTTTCCATATTATGGCAAGGGCACATATCTAAAACAAGAGCAAAGGATGAGGTCAAGAGACATTACCACGATGCAACAAAGTCTATATTGTGATGGGTAGATAGATCATATAGATCTATCGTATTGATATTGATAGAGCAGCAGATTTTTACACAGGACAGTTCTGTTCTCTTCACATTTCAGACAGTATTGATTTGTTTTACTACAGTGCCATACAATGCCATCATGTTTAAATGGTCTGCAGTGACATAGTGCTTCTCTGCTCTAGTGGTTACAATGATCCATTCACACATACAAACAGAGCTGTCATGCAAGGTGGTTACCTGCCATGAGGAGTAACTTTAAGTTCAGTGTCTTTACCAAGGACAGTTCGACAGATAAAGAGATATTGGGATCAAACAACCAAATTTGCTATTAGTGGAGAACTTATTCTGCCACCTGAGCCAGAGCTGCCTGTCCCTACAACCATGCAAACAGTGCTGTCCTGCTGGAGGTAAGGAAATGATTCTTTGTGCATTTACAGTTGAAGGGCAGTTACAGATTATGTATTTTGTTCTTTAAAGGGGCCACATTATGAAAAATCCAGTTTGTCTTCATTGTTTAACGTGATCATGTGGTTCCAGTGTATTTAGCAATCCACTAAATATGAGAAAAGACCATCCCCATGTGTCTTTCTTTTCTTCACTTTCCAAACAGAGTAGATGCAGAAAGAGGTGTACCATCATCCCTCTTCATGAAAGACATGTGGGCAGTCAGTTGGTTTCAAAGCTACAGACACTGAAACTGCCTACTTGGAACATAACCAAAACCAGGGGTATTAAAGGCTTACTAACCAATTTGTGAAGTATTTCAATTTGAAATATGAAAGACATGTTCTAGGGACTTGTGAGACCAAATTTAGTTGTTAAAAAAGGAGTATTAGATGGGATCCTCAATTTGGAAGAGTCGATACAATTTGACGTTGATACAAATGACTGAATGCTTATGAAGTTATTTAATTAAGCGTTTTATCTGTGTTGGGCTCTTTATTCATGTAGCTTGCTTGGTTTCCTAATTTTCAATATTGAACTCAATTTATTTTAATTTATCACCTCCCTCCTTTAGAACTTGGCTAGGTTTTCTAAAGCTCTCTTCACTATCAGAAGCTCAAAGGCGCTGTTATTCCTTCTGTAACTGTCTGCACATTAATCATAAACCTTAGAGTGCTGATGCTTTAGCTTTTTGCCAGGGCAGTAGATGCATTCTGTCTGATTACAAGTCTTTGCACATAAGGTTGAAAAGCCTTGACCAATCCATTCATTGACCACATACCTGTTTAAAGCTGGCTGGATTAGTGTGTGCATGATTAAATTTCACCAACATACTAATGAGTGAATCATGACAAGCTGTGTTTTGTGCTGGACACGCACACGAGAAGAGAAAAAAAAGTGGACTTTATGTGAACAAAAAAATAAAGTGATTGTGGCAAGATGAAAGATCTGTGTAATTAAAGAAGGATCTCGAGTGAGCGGATTTGTGAGAGTCATGTACAGTAATACGGATTAGTTTGGGTTAAAGCAGTGGTCAAAGGCTCTGCTCTCTCACACTCTACCCTCATTTTCCACAAAGGACTAAACACAACATGGTCTGAGGCACCATGGTCTGAGCTGGGTGAAACCACCACTGGACTCCCTTACCAGCCCCTCTTGGTGTTGCTACAGTGTACTTCCTCACATCTGGATGGTGTCGAATGCACTGTGAGAATCACAATCTTTGACTTCTCTTCAACACCATCCAGCCTTTTCTGTTAATAGAGAAGCTGCAGGCGATGAGTGTAGACACGCCCACCATCTCCTGGGTCACCGATTACCAGACAGAAAGACACAGTCCATCTGGGCAGCGCACTGTCTGTTGTGGTTTGTAGTACAGGAGCTCCACAGGGCACTGTGCTGTCTCCTTTTCTGTTCACCTTATCGACCTCTGACAACTCCGGGTCATGCCACTTGCAGAAGTTCTTGGCAGTTGGTGGGTGTATAAGAGATGAACAGGAGGAGGAGTAAAGGGCTGTGGTGGGTGATTTTGCAGAGTGGTCTGGTAGCTATCATCTGCATCTCAATGTGGCCATGACCAGAGAGATGGTGATCGACATCTGGAAGAAGAGGACAGCCCCCCAGCTGCTGCACATCCTGGGTGAGGACATGGCCATGGTGAAGGAGTATAAGTACCTGGATGTCTACCTGGATGTCAAGAGAACCAACACAGACTCTGTTTACAAGAAGGGGATGAGCAGCCTCCATTTTCAGAGGAAGCTGAGATCCTTTAACGTATGCAGCAGCATGTTGGATGTCGTTTACTAGTCTCCAGCGCCCTGTAATTCACAGTGGTCTGCTGGTAGAGCAGCATCAGAGCTGGCAATAAGACCACACTAAACAAACTGTTTAGGAGAGCTGGCTCTGTGATTTGCTGTAAACCAGGCTGTTTTGAAGAAAGAAGGACTTTAAATAAGCTGCTGTCCATCCTGGATAACCCTGACCACCCAACCCTTCACCCGCTGCTGGACAGGCAGTGGAGCAGCTTCTCCAACAGGCTGGTCCAGCTCCGCTGCCACAAGGACAGATACAGGAAGTCTTTCCCGCCACAAGTAGTAACTCTGTTCAACACATCACCCCTGGCTGGCAGGGAGATCTCAGATGCTAATAGGCTGAGAGGGCTGTTTCTTTTTACATTTATGTGGTTCTGTCATTTGAAAATGCCTTTTGCGCACTTTTTCTTCAGCTCTTGCACATTATTTGCACTACACAGAAAACACTTCAACATTTGTACATACTTATTTGCATTCTGCATTTTAGATTTTCTTATTGTTTCTTTTTATTTATTGGATATTTTTGCTTATTTATCTGTATTTATGGTGGTGGTAACGTTATGCTCTCTGCTGTAACTACCAAATTTTCCTCAGGGGTTAATAAAGTGTTTCTAGTCTATTCTAAATTGTGTGAAAAAATTTCGTTTAGCTGCTTCAGTTTCCGTACCATGCTTTAATAAGACACTCTCTTAGAATGGAGCCTCCTTTGTGCTTTTCCTTCTCTGACACGTCCACTACCAACCACCTAATCCATCTCTTCCATGGGGATCACATACCAGAGGGGATCTATAATCCCTCTGACCTAATCCGGGTCTGTCTTGTGGTCTCCTCCCAGTTGTACAGGCCCAGAAAACCCCTTTAGGGAGGCCTCCAGGTTGCATCATGTTCAGATGTCAGAACAACCTCCGTTGCTTTTTTCAACATTAATGAGCTCTTGTTCAAATGCGAGCTCCTTCTTGATGGGTTGCACGTTGAGTGCATAGACCCTACAGAGGAAACACATTTCACCTGCTTTTGTCTGCAGTCTCCGTTCACTCTAGACAAACAGCTCATGACAATAGATGAGGATTTCAGCATAGATGAACTGGTAAATTAAATACTCGACCTTGAGCAGTAGCATCTTCTTAACTACAGCAGCTGTTGTGTACTCTCAGTCATGAACAACACCCTGAGAACTTCTTCACTTGGGCAGCAAGTGTCACCCACCAGCAGGAAGCAGTTCATCTTCTGGCAGGTATATGGCATGAGATGTATTCAATGACAGAATGTCAGGTTTCAGTGAAATGGAGAGGTGAAATCAGCAGACAACTCTACGTAAATATAAATGAGCTACAGCATCTATGGACACTGAATGTTGAGAGTGTGTTTCCAAAGCCTGTGATCACCTCCAACTGTTCACAATAGCAGTGACAGATATCACATTGTGGTAGGTACAGAAATAATCCCAAAGAAAAGGACCTTATTTGACCTTTTCCAGAGATAGCAGGTGACAGAAAGGATGGCATTTGACTTCAGCTGAGAGCTTTGTAATGTCTGTCCTGTCTAACGTGAGTGCTTCAATGTGTAATAGTTGCTGAGCACAACAGAAGGAATTTCTTCTGTCTGCTCAATATTCCCCATGTAACCTCACTGCCAGGCAGCCTGAAGGCTTGCCCCTAGTCTCAGACATATGCTGCTGATGTTTTAAGTTCTGCTCGGGACAAGCAAAGAGGGGGGAAAATAATATAGATTCTCCCTGATGCACCATCTACTTCACTACACATGTCACGCTGGAGTTGCATGCTATGGAATGTAAACGCTTTACAATTTGTCTTCCAGAAATCCTGGATCTGTCAGCTGCAGAACATTTGAAATAAAAGAATAAGTGAAAGGAGTAAAGCCTAATGATGTAAGTGCTTCCTGGGTGGAGAAAATCAGATTAGGGTTTTATTTAAATATCTGTTTGCAGCCCTGGGAACAAATGGCACTGCAGACAGTCTGCTTAAATAGCTCACAATCAATACAAATATTCAGACATGCATTAGCCTTTTGCCTTAATTTTCTTTAAGTATCTAACGTCAACATGTGCCAACATGGATGGCACCATTATCCTTATTCTGGACTGACTGTTATACAACATCCCTCAGTAGCATGTGGGGCTTTGCAGGGCATTTTAAGCTGAGTCAGTGGTAATGTTTGATTACCACTAACTTGTATTGCTTACACAGAAACCAGACGTAGTTCTACATGAACTCTGGGAAATAAACAATTCGGTAACACTTTATAATAACTATCCGTTATAACTAGTTAATGGATCATTTGTAAACTGTTAATTAGTGAGTTATTAACCACTTGTTAAGTGTTTGTTAATAGTTTGTTGATGATTTATAACGATGCCTTATAGATAGTTAATATACCATTTACAAACTGTTAGTTAATGAGTTATAAATGACTTGTTAACTGTATATTAATGATTTACAGCCATACCTTATAAACCAGTCATAGATCATGAACAAGCCATTCGTGAATTACTTACTAATGACTTGTTAAGTATCAGTTAATCGTTTATATATGTTATTGGGATGTTATAACTAGTTATAACGGATAGTTATTATAAAGTGTTACCAACAATTCTAATTTTCTGTGAAGAATCTTTTTTTCTTCTTCTTCTGAAAACCCTTTCAAATCATTTAGTGCAGGTGATGCTGCCTTTTCATCACAGTAGTATAACATGAAGTTTGTATGTTCTTGTGCTCATAAGTTACAGCTTAGATAACTCTATGCAGTCAAGGGAAACCTGGCTGCTTTGTGCCTCTATTGCATAACACCACAACCTGACACAGTAATCTCTTAAGATGAGGTCGACAGGGATTGGGTTTTATTGGTACACATTTAAGTGTAATTAGCTTATCAGGTAATGAGTCCAGTTCATATGAATAAAAAGGACTAAAGTTCAGATGAACAAAGTCATGTCAGGTCTAAAGCTGAAAGTGAATCCTGGTTTGAAAGATACACCTGGAAGTGGTCAGGATAACCTCCTTTACAGTCGCAGCATGGTTTTTGATGCTGAAAAGATCTCTGTTAGAACCTTCTGAAAATACAGGAGGGCTTGCAGTGAGTGCTGTCTTTTGATTGAGCTGATTGAGTCTACTGCTTTTGCCAGCATTTCCTCAAGAAATTCTAGGTGGATCAATGATAGAGCCCATGTCTAATTAAGCATTTATGTAGGGCATGATCATCAGCTAAATAGCATTAGCTTATGAATGGGTAAATAGCTGACAGGGACTATGTGAGTGTGGACCATTAACTTTATTCTACAGAATATTTACTGCTAGGACACAGAAACATTGTCATTTTTGAGGTTTGGCAAATTACAAGAGCTTTGTAGGAGCATTAATGCGTTCTGGCGAAGGTGTCTTTGTCTTATTATTTGTGATAGACTTGAAGAAGTGGAATCATTGAGGTATTTTTTTCTAGGAAACTGCGAAAACATTTCTGCAACAGACCAGGAATCGAATTCCCACAATTCAACCCAATGCCTCCTGCGTACACATCACAAGTGTACCCTGTTCAGCATGGTGTCAGTCAGACAGCTGTGTATTAAAGTCATTCACAAGTCAAATCTGCACATCTGCTCTTGTGTTTTCCATCATTCGACATCTGGCCCACAATTGACTTTCTCTAGAGCTGATGTCTTTCCTCCTCTTTCCCCTCCCGCCCTCTACACGCACTGCACAGCTATCACTCCTCTGTGCAGACAGTGTGTGGCTATTATCTCTGTGTCTCCCAGTTCACCCCATATGTCTTATCCGTATTCTGAACTGGTAATAGTGGTTGACTGCACTCACGTATGCATGCCTACTCCTGCTATTCACACCTGTCACCGAGCCTGCTGCCAGAGTGACCTTTACACTGCAAAACAGGGGGGGAAAAAAAATATTGAAAAAGATCTATGGAGGCATTTGACTTTATTGTCAGTTCACCTCCGCATGGCTGTGTGGCTATGCGGATGGGATTCATAAGCATGCATAGCAGCTTTTTGTATGATAATGTCAAACACATTCTGAGGACTATGTGATGCCATGCAGGAGACAGCTGACATAAGCACTTATTGAATCTTGTCAACCATTCAGTAGAAATGTGAATAAAGCAGGGGGAGGGGGGGATACAGAGAGGAAGAACGAGAATGAAAGCTGAGTGCTTGTAGTTTGCTCTGTAAATGTGAGCTTTTAGGGGCCCTTATCTTCTTCCTTTTGGGCTCTTTATTATCTAAAACATGACGACTACAATCCTTTACATATTGTAAGTCTCCCATGCTTTTTTTTCAATGCTGAGAGTTGACGACAGTGACCACATTAACGAGCAGCCAAGTCTCCATTCCACCCACTCTCACTCCTACGCTGTCTTTGAAAGAGGCTTCCAACACATTGTGGATGATCTGACATGATATAACACATTCTTCCACCTCAATTCATTTCTCTTAGTTGAGGTGCCTTTGAATAATAGGAACGTACATTAGTATACTCAGGGCTCCCAAAGCCTGTCTGGAAACATTACCAACAAAATGTTTCATCCAGAGATAAAACACAAATTCATAGTGAGGACTGGGTGAGCATATGCTATCAGTGCAAAATATAAGGCATTGATTAGTTGTAAATCTTCTGTCGCAGATGGGAGCAGAAAACGGTGACAAGATATTGTGTTCTGAATCTGAATTTACACTCCTCATCACTATAACAAGGCCAAATTTAGGGATTTTAATCCGTGAAAATGTCACCCTGTATGTTCTCTTTTAGGTCAACCCCTAAAGTCATTTTTAACAATTGCCTGCTAAAAAAAAATCCAGTCACTCGCTGTCATGGGCTTCATGGCTTTATAAAAGGCAACTTGGGAGTATTCTGAAAAACAGTAATCTCTATCCTAATCACCAGATTAGACTGAAATCTGAAAAACAGCAGCAAATTTTCACACCTTCACTCTCACCTCAATAAAGCCTTGTAACAATGAGCCAATGGCACTGATGGTATTGAACCTGTTCACTGCAGTTCAACCAAATTGTATACAACACAGAAAGAAACACAACAATACTACATACATTTTTGTCATAGTAGTGCTAGGCTGCCTCTTCAGTGAATGTGACATGCTTGAAAACCTATAAAAGAATGTTTCTGGTTGCATTTTAATAACAGAAACAAAGGCCTACAAGATGGAGTTGGTTAATTGTGAGCAACAAAGACATTTCTTGATGAAAACATTGGATGTACTTTCATACACACATGTTTTATGAACACTTTCATTTTGCACATGTAAATATCTGAGTGGAAAAGCTGAAAATTACAGATAAATCTTGTAATAGTGCCCCCAACTTACCAAAAAGGGTAAATGGACCTTGAGTAAAGACTTTTTTGTCGAAACAAATGTTTAAATTCATAGCCGTCTCTTTTCTTCTGGTTTACACTCTGATTTGACGAAAGTTGCAATTCAATGCTGCCAAATAGACAGAAAGACCTTTAAATATCCAGAGAGACATGAGAGAGTATAATCACTCCAATAAACCATTCAATACTACCCATGAGCCTTGGTCTTGCAATCATTTTTCTGAGGAGGACAGTCTTACCTCAAGGTAGCAGCTCAGCAGAAAAACTGAGCCAGAAACATGTCTGATTACTAAACTGACATTCAGTCAGGGTTGGACATGGTCTCAAAATTTTGAAATAAAATTGCATATATGACAGTAACAAATAGAATAAAAAAAAATATAAACACATACATTTCCTTTCATATTGTTCAAAGTAGTTGCATTCACATTGACTACAAGGTATGTGGTACTGAAAAGTCCTCAGTGGAGCTTTTTGTGGAATGAATAGACAAGGTAAAATGTCTTTCAGTAAGAAAACATACGCTACAACCCAAATACACAATACCAGTGTCCTTAAGACAGATGTGTTTCCGTGAGAGCTCCTAGTGCATAGTTCCACTGACCTGTCTCCTTTACAGAAAAGCCTTGCAGAGATCTTGAACAAACGACATCATTATTAGAAGTAGGCCTTGCTCACCCACAGTGCTCCTGTAAGTGAGTGTGTTACACTTTCATGTCACCAGTGGGACAGAAAAGGTTTTTAACATCCCTAACAACAGCAAGCAGCCTGGGCTTTCAGCTCTAATATGCTCCATTTCTTCATTAGCAGGGACAGTGTGTATGTGTGTGAGAGTGGGTGTGAGAAAGAGAGCGAGGGAAGAGCAGCGTTAATGCTGTCACTCGGGTGCCATTATGTTTAAACCAGCCCACGCAGTGACAGACAGTCAGAGAAGAAGCATTATTAATATTTCCCCTCTGAAATGAGCCTGAGAAGAAGAGGCTTATATTATGGACTCTCTTTGTCTGTTGGTATTGAAGTCCCCTTTTTGTGGACATGAAAGCCGACACAATGATTTCTATTACCGGACCTTATCAGGCGCTTAGCCAAGAGATTAGCACGGGTAATTCTGTCTTTTTGGTGTAAAGGTCTTTTTTGAAATTCAGAGCATTTGAGAGGAGGGGGGGTGAAAAAGAAGGGAAATAGATTCATTAGCCTGAAACAGGTCCTTCAGTCAATAGCCACATTTTGAAAAAGTCTTTATCATTCAGGATGAGTTCTCTCTGAGTGTTGCTTTACCAAACCCTCAGAGAACACCTGACTCTTCACCAGGTGGTGGTCTGAGTGATGATTACATTGAGGTCTGTTTCAATAGTATGGATTTTGTCATCACTGGCAGCGACTAGGGATACGCCATCATTCAGCCTGAACAATGAAGTAAAGGCATAAACACCTCTCCTGCTTAAATATCTGCTTCTATCGGCAGCCTTTTTCATTTACTTTCTATAAGAGATGCTACATTTTGACTGCAAGGACTGAAGTCAGTGCCGCAGCGAGTTTTAATCATCCGTTATCAATATAGAGTCAGAGTCAAAGTTTTGGAAGTACTTAAAGCCGACCTGAAAGAGCAAGGTAGAGATTACCATCGCACATTCTCCCAAGGAAGCAACATATAAACCCATGTCCACACTTGCTTGAACATGCTTGCCACGTAGTCTAGTGGACCACAATAAAATGTAATGACATGGACTGTCAAGGAGGCCTGGACACCCTGCTGTGATTGAAATGGAGACATAAAGCTGTGGGAAATTGGAAGAAAAGCTATAGCTCAGTCTCATTCTGCCAGATGCAGCAAGGTTGTTTCACTTATTTCTGCTGTGTAAACTTCCATCCTTGTGGTATGTTAAGCCAATATAACAATCTCCTTTTAAAAAAGGATCATTAAACATTTAGGGCATTATATTTGCTCTCCCCACAAGACATCCACCTACAGACGACTTCACAACGTAGCTATCCGCAAAAAGCAGCTTATCCCCTCGACAGACTGGCAGAGCCGTGGATCTTTTACTTTTTGATAGGTATTATTGCAGTTTTTTGCTGCTGGTACCTGTCTCTTTACTCTCCACGGGGGCTCAGTAAGTGACTGTAAAACTCCAGAGGATAAAAGTACATTTGCTGTGAGTTGCAATGTGTCTATCAGTCAGGGATTTATATTCCAAATGGATTCTGTAGTATGCGCTTTAAGATCTGCCAGTAATTAACACAGCAAAGGACTGACACTGTCACTCTGTCTATGGTTCTCTCTGTCTGTGAGGGATAGGACTATTAGACTTCAGATAAGTACAAGTTGCTTTATTAGTCGAGACTGCTGTGATTTATTACATTGGTATTTTTTTCACTGCTGTTGGTTTAATTCACTGAAGATGTTATTAGTTGTGCTTCAACCACAATGTTGAAAACATCCATCCATCATCTATACACCGCTTAATTCTCACGAGGGTCGCGGGGGGGCTGGAGTCTATCCCAGCCGACTTAGGGTGAAGGCAGGGGACACCCTGGACAGGTCGCCAGTCTATGTTGAAAACATTTATGGAAAAAATCTGCAAAAGAAAATGCTTATCAGTGTGTTCTTCCATCGACTGTTTTAGGAAGGGGCGCAACTATTTCAACTTAATTGTGTCTGTTTTATTCTGTACACTGATGTGCCACGACACTTAAAATAGGTTTTTGGCCTTATCCAGAAACATGAGGCATACCTCCCATTTTGCAGCATAACGCCATACCATAAAGCCTTGTTTCATTTTCCACAAAAAACTCTGTTTGTTGCCATTGCTTTTTAAGGGAAGGAAAGCTTTGAGCTTGTCTCCAAAACAATGTGCCTGTCCACACAGCACAGGTTGTAGAAGCAGCCAAACTGGGCTTTGAACTTTTGTCTCATGTACCTTACTGACATGACCTGCACCATCTAACTTCTATTTCCTAAACTAAAATCAAACTTGCAAGGTTGGATTTTAGAGTCATGACATAGTCTTCCATGCTGTTGAAGAGTATCTGGAAGTTCAAGATGTGACCTTTTTCGGCAAACAGATAGTAAAGCTTGAACACTGGAAGACCAAAAGCACTGAAGTTAAAGGAGACTATGTTCAAAAATAATGCAAGAACAGTTTTTGTTTTTTATTTTTATAGAAATAGAATAGAATAGAAAAATACTTTATTTATCCCAGTCTGGGAAATTACTTATTACAGTAGTCGAAAGGGGATGAGATAAAAGCATGAATAATTCTTTCTTACAGAGGCTGTGATACAATGGACATGAGTCTGGCAATGTTTCTCAAGTGAAAGAAACGTGCACATTACTGAATTGATATGATTTTCAAAGTACATTGACTGGTCACCAATCCTCACTAGGGTCGCGGGAGGGGGACCTATCTCAGCCAACTCAGGGCGAAAGCGGGGGACTACCCTGTACAGGTCACCATTCCATCACAGGGTTACACAGAGAGACAACCAAGCACACTCACATTCACACCTACTGACAGTTTAGAATCCCCAGTTAACCTCAGCATGTTTTTGGACTGTGGGCGGAAGTTGGAGAACCCAGTAAGAAAGATCCAAGGCCTAGGCCAGGGCACCAATCAGGGATCTTCTAGCTGTGAGGTGATGGTGATAACAACCAAGCCACCACGCAGCCCCAGACATCATTATGTCACTGGTAATTTTTAGTAAGGCTATTTCTGTGGAATGCATTTGGCAGAAACTGAACTGAAATTTATCCGAAATGTTTTGTTCCTTCAAAACTTCAGTGAGCTGATTAGAAACTACTTGGCAGTTTAGTTATTGGCCTGCAGTTCTTGAGGAGAGAAGGGTCATAATTTGTTTTTTGTTTTTGTTTTTTGTTTTCAAAAGAGGCTGAATAATGGCATGTTTAAAATAAGATGGGATGCGACTAGATTCATAAGTGTTAATTAATATGGACCAGACTTGAACCAATGGCCTCAAGTACATTTTTTTGGAAAAGCTGTTGGCAAACCATCAACAGGGCTTGATGAGGGCTTCATGCTGCCCACAAGGAGAGGTTTGGCAGTGTGACTGGTAAAAATAAAACAAACAAAAAAAACCACTCAAGAATGAAAGGCAGACTTGGACACACTAAAATGGAATGGGAAGAGGGGATGTCACTGGACCTGACATCTCCAACTTTTTTCCACAAAAAGTGAACGTACACTATTACAATCAATGTTTGAAAAGATAGACAACGTCAAGAGGTGTTGGATTGATGATGTTGCTAATTGGAAATTTATGCTGCGTGTACTGGATAAGATGAGGTTTGCAAAGTATGAAATAATTATACTTTGTAATTTGTAGCAAAAACTTGTTAAAACTTTTCAACTAAGAGTTGGTTAGGCTGCGTAAAGAACTCAAACATTTGCAGGACTGTGTTTCTGAGGACCTCCATGAAGGGATATTGTTCAGAGTCAAAATTTAGCCAAGCGAGAACAAAAAAAAAAAAAAAGACATGTTGAATAAAACTTAAAGAGTCAGTGATGTTAATAAAATCAGCAGTAAAGGTGCAGGAGGCGTCATCCACGTGGATATTAGAATCACTGATCATGAGAACTCTCTCCAACTTTATAACAGAGGGCAAAAATAAAGGAATTATTAAAACCAGGGGGTTAATAAATTAAAATGCAATATAATGGAATAATATAATGGCCAACTTTGGTAATGCTTGGTTCAAATGAGCGGGTGCTTACAATAAGTTTTGAAAACCAGTTCTTAAAAACCACAGCAAGTCCTGTGTCCCGGACCAAGGACCTAGGAGTGTTGATGAAAGTATAGCCAGGCAGACTGCTACTATTGGACTGTATTATACGTCTCTCTGCCAAGTCAAAAACAAAAAAACCCATGCTCTTGGAGGTAATTCAGTCATTTAATATAAATATCTTATTATTGAATGAACGAGCATTTAGCGGCGCCACCCTACGAGGAGTAGATCTACTGTAAGTAAGTGGTGGTCTGAAGCAAGAGGTGTAGCTATGTACTTCACACAGTGGAGGATCCCACCTGTATTTATAATGACAGTTAGCTAGAACAGGGAGAGTTATCGCTGGAGATGAAAGCCTGATTTGCTACTGGGGCCGTAGCAAAGGGGATGTGTGGTGTGTACAGTCAGTCACATGGAGCAGAATGTATGGCATGCTGCATGTTAGCCGCTATCACTGAGTCTGTTTGGGTGAACTCCATCAGTCCTGTGAAAAGAAGAGCGATTCCAAAACAGACTGAAATTGTCAGTAAATCCCAAGTTGCAGCTGGTGGACTGGAGCCAAGTGTTGAGGCTGCGAAATCTACTTCAACGCTCTGCATCACGGGACAGCATCGGTAGGGATCCACTGATTTAAAAAAAAAAAACAGACTTCCCACAGCTTTTTAAATCGCTAAAAAGGTCAGTCCTTTTGTGTCAGCTCAGACTACTGACAAACCATGCTTTTACAGCCCACATGAGCTAACACCTGGTTTATGGAGGATGGAAGAGACTGCAGTAGTTTGTCCATGATGTCCGAGCCTGTGGCTCTAGGAAAACTTTGTGTGATGGCATTGAAAAAGCAGATGTTCCTGGTAATTCTGTTGCCCACTATCAAAGTAGTAGGAGCATGCAAGAAGGAGGATGGGGGGACTCACGGCTGGAAGATGCATCAGCCACAATGCATAACCAGGCAAGCAAACGTGATGAGCCAAGTGTATTTGCATTGGAAGCAAGATTCAAAGTCAGATCCGGGCAAGGAAGTCCGACGGAGAGCTGGAGCACAGCCTCCTTTAGATTTCTGTGCAGGGTGGAGGAGGTTGAGGTCTAGGAGGAAGGCTGCTGAGTTGGCTTTCCAGTGGGATTTTCTGCCATCCGTCTGCTACTGGCAAGGAAAGGAGTTGTGGGGTTGACAAGTGATGTGGATGTGTCCTGGACCAGGAGAGGAGAAGGTGTGGGGGCGTCAGCTGGAGTCACACTGGACTGATTATTCAACTGTATGTTATAATGAGGCAAAAAGCTACTAGAGCGACATGAGATATAATGCAGGAGGTCCAATTGGAGTAACACATCATCTTTACCTTCTGTTGAAATAAAACTTTTTGATATTGTTGCTGAGTTGCTTACGAGGGCTGTCCTTGACTAAAGAACTTCCTCGTCGACTAGTAGTCATTTGTTCAAGCCATTAGTCATCTATCCAATATTATTTGAATTATGTAAGCGTTAGAAAATGCTTTTAGTTCCTTGACTTGTTTAATGAGGCTACAATGGTTAACACCACACAAAATTGCAGAGGAACAAAAAAATTGCAGCCCAAAATCAGCATCTAAAATAGAAGTGTTTAAACAGACAAACTGAGGCAAAACAAAAGCAGTAATAATTTCGAATGTGCCAGAAAAAAAGCCAAGGGTACTAAACATTCTGTCAGCCTAAACATAAAGTGCACCTTGGGTCGGCAAAGCACTGCTTGGCGAGCACCTCATTACAATGGAAGTTATCACAGAAATTATTGGACCTGACATTAGTGCTGCCATCATCCTATTGCTGGCCCTCCAATAAGACACTTCACTGCAGCATAGGTGGTCTGTTGGACTGTCAAAATATCTGTAAAGGTTTTACTAGGCCTATGTGTCTCTTTATTAGCCCTCTGTGTGTGTTTGCCATTCAGGATGCACATGAGAGCATGCTGCATGGATGACAGTGAGCCCCTTGCCAGGCTAGTCCCAGCTGGTGGGCTCAACAAGCTTGCTGGTGGAAAACCCTGAGTTTGCATATCACATTCTTGGGGCATTTATATGGTGTGAATAGACCACCTATTGGTCCCCCTTTTGGCCACTACAGTCAATCTTAGGGGTAGGATTTTTTCTTCAGCTCTTTGTTGGACATGATGTCAAGTCCAGATCTCTAAGTGGTCTCGTAACCACTGAAAATTCCTGTCTGTCTGTCCTTTGAGAACTCATCCTAATTCATCCATCCATCCATTATCTATACACCGCTTAATCCTCAGTAGGGTCGCGGGGGGGCTGGAGTCTATCCCAGCTGACTTAGGGCGAAGGCAGGGGACACCCTGGACAGGTCACCAGTCTATCACAGGGCTACACTTAGAGACAGACAACCAAACACACTCACATTCACACCTACGGACAACTTAGAACCACCAATCAACCTCAACATGTTTTTGGACTGTGTGGGAGGAAGCTGGAGAGAACCCACGCTGCATGGAGAACATGCAAACTCCACGCAGAAAGATTCCGGTGCCCCCACCGGGACACGAACCGGCAACCTTCTTGCTGCGAGGCAGCAGTGCTACCAACTGCGCCACCCTGCAGCCCCATCCTAATTCACCCACTGGGAAATTTCTTGAGACAGTTGCTCTCCCTGAACTTCCAGGCGATAACGCACTGCCTTTTGCCAACGATGCCTCTACTTACAAAACTCCTCAGTCAGAAGAAAAATACCCTTTCCTCTTCACTGTCTACAGCAGTGCTTCACTTTCTCCTTCCCAACTACCCCGCCAGTGCCAGCTCACCCCACCCAAAGAGACTTTTGTGTTTGTTATTCTGCCCCCAACAGCGAAAGCCTATGTTGGCCGCCAGCTTGTATATTCCAGACCATTAACAACATGACAGGAGGAGTTAGCTTGACTGGCATGTTTATTGTTCTGTTGACTGGGCTCTGCTAATGAGGCCTTTGTGCTGTGCTGGGCCAGCAGGATTAGCCCAGCATCACAGGACAAGCACAAACAAGAACTACTGTCACTGACCATTTCCCTGAGAGTGCCAAAACACACACACATGCATGCACACACGTTGTGGGCTCACGCTGCCTTTAGGTGCTCACAGTACGCTCCTGCTCTAAACCCTCAGTTAAAAAAAAAAAAAAGCTGTAAATGCAATTTCTAGGTGCATTTGACCATAACAAATGCAAAGTGGTACAGAGTAATTTTGTAATGACTTTTCTATCAGAGGTCAAGCAGTGCAGGAAAATTAAGAAGAAAATTAGCATTATGCATATAATTGATGTTTTAATAATTTATTAACTTGAAAGCAGGGCTCACAGCAGTAATAGAAAAATATGAAGTTCCTTACAGCAGGATCAGTGAGTAGGAAAGTGCACTTTGTGGATACTCTGACAAAACTCTATGCAGTCTCAGTGCATTAAATGGCAGTTGAAGTTTCTTTGGCTTCTGAAAGGTGACAGATTTGCTGTGAGCAGCTTGGGTAAAATGTTGTTCTGACTGTGTAGGAATTTGATTTGATCGCTCAAAAGTAGAGTCCCACAGCTCCAGAGGACATCCACATTATATCACACACACAGCAATGTTTAGCCAGCAGTTCTTTAAAGCCTTTAATGTGACAGAGCCCCAAAGTGTGCGGTATAAAACATAATATTAAGAAATGTGATTGGTGATTTAATAAATATTTCACTAATTCTTATAAATAGGTAATGACTAATAACTAATTATTTAACATTAAAATATATCTAAATTGTTTAATATTACGTAATCCTTCTAATTTCACAATAGGAGGGCCTCCTCATTGTCTTAGAACACTGAAATCTATTTTTGTTTCATAATAACATTTTACTCATTAGCGCTTTATCCACTTTTAATTTCAAATTGTCACCTTTCATATTAAAATGTATTGCCATTTCTCTCGGTTGTGGGATCAGCCTCACTTTTCAGCCAATCACATGTCATCTGTCTCTGTTAAGCCAGCACGCTCTACAGCTGCCATATTTAACTCGACTGTGCATTTTAGCTGAAGCAACAACAATATCGATGGACTCCTAAATCAGCTAGCTGTTATGTGGCTTTATATTTCTTTATTTTAACTAACCTCCACTTGCTGCTATCAGCTGCATAACTAGATTGTTTTTGACTCAGGGTCAAATTAAATAGTTTTGACTCTAACGATGTTACCCAAAGAAAAACAAATCACTGTAAAGACCCAGTCCAGTCTGTCAAACACAAATAGGACTTTTCTAACTACTAAAACTCGCTCTTAGCAATGCTAAATAATGCCACGTTTATGTCATGTTGTTTAAAACATAATTACTAGCAGGAGAGAAAAACTGTTCCTGTCAGCCTTTTAATGTGATATGGATTATCTGGCTGTGAAAAACAGCCTGTAAGGGGCGACTCTTATTGTATAAAGGTCTATGAGAAAATGAGCCTGCTTATCACGTATCCACAAACTAACAGGTGCTGCATCCGTCTGTTATGGTCTACACGAATAAACTGGTTTAACAAAAGTAGCTAATTTCTGCTATTTACCTTGTGTGACTTTTAGATGTGTACTTAGTTAAATAACCTTGGAATGTTATATGAACAAGCCCTGCGATGGACTGGCGACCTGTCCAGGGCCTTCGCCCTAAGTCGGCTGGGATCGGCTCCAGCTCCCCCCGTGACCCTAGTGAGGATTAAGCGGTGTATAGATAATGGATGGATGTTGTATGAACACTCATGTATGATGTAAGAACCCAAATTAGATTAGATAGAAAGAAGATAGTGTATGTATTTATTGATTTTTTGATAATGCAGCGCAACTAAAGCACACAAGCCACAGCTGCTAGTGAGCTGACTGGGGAGGTAGCATGAGCAGCAAGCTAAGACTTTAAAGCCAAAGAGGCTTTACCAGCCCTTTCAGGCTTTCTCTTTCCATTGTGTGGAATCCAACAGCTTCGGCCACAGCATTTTCTCTAAGTGCATTCAAACAATGACAAGTCGTAGTTACTGAACATAACTCAAATTCCATGAGCACATACCAAGCAGAACAATTGAGGTCTGGTATGTTCGTCTGTATGGTGAAGAAGTAAGGTCGGAGAGAAGACTGCTGCTCAATTAGAGCGCTGAGAGGGCAAAAATCATCTCTGACTATCAGCTGCAAGACCTATAAAGCTGTTTTAGAAAAGTTTTTGCTGAGTAACTGCCCCAACCTGCTCTTTTCTCAGTAAACAGCGGAACACTTAGAGAATATAACACTGACTGTACTGCTCTTTTATTTTTACTTGTCTTGTTTCATTTTCTCCAGACCATCCAGAATCTTAGCTGTGCGTCACACAGGCTTAATTAATACAGATGCTTGCGTTTCTTCCCGGCCTCTCTCTTCTCTCCCCCGTCTCACAGAACTGCACCGTGCATTCACTCAGCATTACTCGATACATGTGCGTCTTGAAAGATGTTCAAGTTCTGGTGGCAGCCTGCCTGTGATAGCCGCCTAGTGATTTACAGTTTGTCCTGCTAATTGTCCACAGCGCTTGTGTTAGACCCATTAGCACTAATGCTACAGCTGATAAAAAGGGGCTATTGATGAACTGTGGTAATGAGACTGTGGCGGACCAGCGAATAAAATACTCCACTGTCACACGGTACAACCTCACCTGCAGCACCACACATTTATCTGAACATTTCTTTGCCGACCCTTCTTCAAAGCAAAGTTTTCACGTGATTCCAATAATTAAAGCATTCGGAGAGGTCAGGGTGAGAGCAGCGATGAGGTGCTCATATTCTATAGATGTATTCACAACAGTTTTCGTGAGGTCTATTCAGTGTTTTCTCTGCTTTGGTTAGAGGAGTCAACAATACCAGTTGTGGCTTTTGTACTCTCTTGTATCCTTCTTAGAAGTGTGCAGCATTCACCAGAAACCCTAAAGATTCTTGACTCTTTCTTGTTTGTTAAATTCAATTCACGCCACTCCAGTACAGTCGGAGGTAGCAGGATGTGACCTGGTATTGTAAGTAGTGGATGCCAGACTGAAAGGTAGTAGTAAAGTTTGCTTTTGCATTGTGCAGCTAAAGTGAATTAGTGTTTCCCCAGCTAGCATCAACTCAGTATAATACTAACATGATATTGCTTATAAATAGCACATTACTTAGGGCATATTAGACATTTCATGCTTTCGCGTGTCATTTTACGGTGCTAAAAAATATGCAAAATGGTCAAAGTTAGGGCTCAAGTCAGGTGGATGGCTCATTCGTTATGAATGGTGTGCAATGATGCCTTAATTTAAAAAAAACAAAAAAGTGTTCTGATAATGCCTTAAGTGACTTTACATGTTATTTCTGTGTCTTTTCATAAAACCAGGGTAAAAATAGATTTCCTCTAAAACATGAAACCATGCGGTAAGCTCATAAAATGATGTCTAGCAGCAGCCGTGACTGCAGCAGTAGTAGCATTAGTTTATCAACCTTTAGATATTTTTACCTCTACACTTCTTCCATGGTTTCATGTAAATAACTCTGAAGCTTTACTACCTGCAAAGTTACCCCTTGAAGGGCCCAAACCCTTGGGTGGGGCTCACTGGACTAAAATACTCAATCCTACAAGTAGCAGTAAAAAGTAACACCAGCTTAAGCACCTCTAACAGCGAAATGCTATTTATACATTGCTGTAACAATAATCAAATACACTGTAATATTTCAGTCTTCAGTACTTTTAACTTTGTTACATTTGCTAGTACCACATCTGTACTTTTACTGTAGTAGAACACTTGGCATAAGAAACACTGCTGTATGAGTACTATGCAAAAGATCTGAGTCCTTCCTCCATCAATGGACACAATGCACCAGACAGCACACTGAAAATCATTTGAGACAGTTGAAAGCTGGAGCTGTCCAAGGTTTACATTCTTCTGCACTGTGCACCACTCTCTGTGACTGACAGCTGTGACTTCCACATGTCAGTGCTGTGTTGACTCTAGTCACTGTAGTACCAGTGATTATGAAGACACTGTTTGTGCCTGTAGGCCTCTCTAATGAATATGATCATGACTATTAACTTATCCCTGTTATACCTGAGACATGACATTTCTCAGAAAATTCTACATTCATATTTATTGAACTTTCAGACAAAATTTAAATGAGTTTTGTCGTATGTGTTTTG
>NW_007578245.1:202264-233402 GCF_000690725.1 Stegastes partitus
CTACAAATCACATGTAATTTACAATGATTTACACATTAGTGGATAATTGAATGGGTCTGCAGGGTGCAGCCTCAGAAGTCCAAAAGGTTAGATGGCCACTAGATAAAAGACTTGCTTTGAAATTAGTGCTGCAGATGTTTCATATTGCAGTCACAGCCCTCAATCTAAAGTCAATTTTGTTCTGATCTTGTAGCATCCAGTATCTGCTAATTCTCATCTGATATTATGTGACCTAATACAGCTACACAGTGCGTATAACCCACAGTAAGCCTAACCAAATTATAAAATTGTACTATTTTGGACCTTGGTAATGAGTTTAAACTGTAGTAGTGCTGCTGCTACTGTTGACATCTGTCCTATAACTGCATTAGATGACAAATATGGATGTATGTACACTAGACGTAATTATTGTTTTAAGTGCTCAACTGCATGCTGTTTACAATCTTTTTTTTCTTTTCTTTTTTAATATGCATGAGCTACATGTAAAGATAAAGATAAAGATAAAGATAAACTTTATTCATCCCGAAGGAAATTGTTTTGCCAGAGTACAGTTAAAGCAAGCAAAACAGTTAAAGTAAACAAGTAATTAACATGTACATCCTAGCGTGTAAAATCCTAATGGTAAGGCCACATAATAAAAAAAAAATGGGATGAAGACCGGACATGAAAAAAAAAAATTAAATTGCCCTTTTCACTTACACATTACACATCTCTATCCGACATCTGCAAAAGGCCACACCATACATCCCTGTCTACTTTTACAGCTTGCCAATATAGAAATTAAAGTGTCTCTAATGCTTGCAAGCAGCCTAAGTGAAATATGGGGGTATCAATGCTATAGGTGTGGATTATTGACAGAACTACTTTTGCCTCTGTCAGCAGTGAGCGATGTCCCTTGCTGCTGTAGTTGCATTCAACAGCTAATACTTATGTGTACATTTATGACAAGGGGCCCTGGCTTAATGGATTGATTTACTCACAGTTCAATTCCCATTTTGTGCATGGATTTCCTGTCACTTTCATGAAGGATTCCGCATCAGGAGAGGTCTCTCTCTTCCCCCTGAACCTCACTCCCTGAAGAAAAAATGATCTTGTAATACATTGCTGTCTTTAACAAATGATGACTTAAACCTTTTTTTTTTATTATTGTTTTTCTGTCTTGGTATTTTTGCCTCCAATAGATGGATAGTGATTGTACATTTCTGAGAACAATCCTGAGATTTCTTGTTGAGTGGCTCTTGTATAAAGTGCTAACACAGTAGCTCATTAGTGGCTTATATCCATCGTCTCTGCTCGTATGGCACATTTAAAGGAGCGAGAAAACAAACAAAAGCATGAGTACTTCTGTCCTGTGGTACAGATGTTATGTTGATTGCAACCAAAAAATTGTTCTGCTGTCTGGAGATAAATATTACTGCTGAAAAAGACTGGAGAGGTTTTTGAAGACACTGCAAGGACTCAGAAGGCTATAGCATGAAGATCTTTGTTGACCAAGGAACCCCCAAAACCAGCAGAAGGAGCATGTCTGTGAAGAGATGATTGCTGCTTTGAATCTTGTTCATGAGTGACATAAGAATGGAGCATTAGATGGCTTGGTGCAGCATTAGCAGTATTGCGGGCTTTGTTCTGGACCATCATAACGAAGAGGGAGCTGAGCCAGAAAGCAAAGTTTTCGATTTACCAGTTGATCTACAATCCAAACCTTAACCTATGGGCATGAGCTCTAGATGGTGACAAAAGAAGAACTAAATTGCAGGTACAGGCAGATGAAATGAGTTTCCTCCGTAGGTTGGCCTGGCATGGCCTTTGGGATAGACTGAGGAGCTTGCCATCCAGAGGGAGCTTGTGGTAGTGTTGTTGCTCAAGGGGAGCCAGTTGAGGTGGTTTGGATGCCTGATTCGGATGCCTCTTGGCCGACTTGTTGGTGTGGCCGATGGAGATATGTGCCACTGGCATCTTTTGTTGGAAATTTAAACAGAAGGTTGACGGGGGGTATGATGGTGGAAGGAACTGGTGTCCCAGTACCAGAAGTGTACCAGTTGATGGGTATAATGATACTCGTGAAACTGTTATCTTAGTACCAGCATGAGAGCTGGATTTGTTGAATAGGTGGATAGAAATGAGTGACACTGGCGTTCCTGTGCCAGAGGGAGCCAGAATTGTTCAGGTGAGGGATAGAGATTAGTGAAACTCGCATCTCTGTGCCAGAATGAGAGCCGAAACTGTTGAAGTGGAGGATAGAGATGAGTCAAGCTGGAATCCTGGTGCCAGAATGAGCCAAAATTGTTTAAGGAGGTAATAGAGATGAGTCAAAACTGGCGTCCCAGTGCCAGCAGTGTAAGAAGCACACTGTTGATGAGGAAAAAGAAGTTAGTGAAACCTGCATCTTGGTACTAGAATGAGAGCTGAAACTGTTGAAGAGAAGGATAGAGATGAGTCAAACTGGTATCCCGGTGCCAAAATGAGCTGAAGTTGTTTTAATGGGGGATAGAAATGAGTCAAACTGACATCCTGGTGCCAGAATGTGCCGAAATGTTTTAGGCGGAGGATAGAGATGAGTCAAACTCATCAAAGTTGGACTTCTGTATTTCTTTGACCCACACTTGAGGTTGTGAGGTTGTGAGGGTAAACAGCTCAAGAATGACCGCCGCTGCAGATGGAGCATACCTGTTGGTATCTGCACTGAAAGTGATGGAGAATCTGGCATCCCAGTGTTTAAAGGTAGAGATTTGTTGGAATGGTAGGAATCAACACAGAAAATTGATGACTGATGTGGTACAAAGCAGTTGTGAGGGCAGGCCAGTCCAGATTAACCACTACTGTAGAAGAAGCAAGTGTGCAGGTGTTTGCGCTAAGGCTTGCTGCAGCCAGCTAGGTTAAGACAGTTGCAGACAGTTTGTCCTTGTATCTGAAGCACTGGTTTTCTTAAAGACGATGCCTTGTGGCAGGGACATGGGAATGAGAAGCTTTGTGGCCTTAGGAATAGCAGCTAGCAGTGAAGATGATTCAAGGAGAAAGATCTGCTTCGAATTGTGGACAGTACATGTGGTGGCTGGGTAACTCAATTATCCTCATTTGTGACGTTTTAAAGATTACTGTGCAGAAAAGGTGCAATGATACAGCTCTTAATAGCAATGCCCCCAGTAGGTGTCTCAGATGAATTGTTGGAGGCAAGCTGCTGCGTTTGAGGCAATCTGAATGTAAGAATGATGGATGCCTGTGTCTCCAGGATGGAGGGCTATGTTGAGAAACTCTTTTACTATGAGCTGGCAGCCCAGTACTGATAGAGACAGAGAGAGAAACATTGCTGGGAAGGGTTGATGGAAAGGACGAACTGGCAACTGGTTCAGGATAGAGATAGATAGAGATGTCATGATCAATAGCAAAGCCATGGCGTCTAACAGGGTTGAAAGCTCTATGAGTTTGTCAGAAGTTGAAATAGTTTGACTTTATTGTCAGTGAGGTGGCAGATGAAGACTTTCTCTTATGAAAGTGTTTCTGTCTGAAGACCCACGGTGATCTGGCTGAAGACTTCTCTGGACACTGGTCTGCTTTGGACATCAATGCTGGAGCAAATGGAAGTTGAAGAGGTAGTGATTCCGTTTTGGTGTTCCCTGAGAAGACCCTGCCTGGTTGTAGATGGGATTGGATGAGGAGTGTCTGATGTGACTGGAGAAAAAAGTTGTCTCTTTGGGATGAGCAACGCTCTTAATGGCATTTCTGGAGTGACATCAATCCCCTCATCTCTGAGGCCTCGTTACCTCCACCAAGGAGGTTGTGTTTTAGCCAGCATTTATCTGTTTGTTTGATAGTTTGTTTGTTTGTTGGTTTGTGTGTTGTTGGTTTTTTTTGTTGGTTTGTTTGTTTATTAGCAAGATAACTTAAAAAGTTCTGAACGGATTTGAATGAAATTTTCAGGAAATGTTGATAATGGCACAATGAACAGATGATTAAATGTTGGTGATGTTCTAGCTTACCATCTGGTTATTTTCTTATAAAACAGTAAATGCTGTTCAGTGTCACCGTCGCTCAGAATGCTGTCGTTGCGCCATTTGTCCACTAGATGGAGCTCTGACTCCATTCAATCCTTCAGTCCTCACCGATGTATTCTCAGTAGTACAGGAGTAAGCTACAGTCAGGCTACATTACAGGAGTGGGCTGAGCAGAGCTTGTCGTCACATAAGTTCATAACCACATTGTGACGTTAACAATGACTCAACATGTCTCCTGTTATACTTTAACTCTCTTTGCCATGTGTCATGACGACTGACGTGTGCTTCATTGCATCGGTCATGCTTTCATTTATGTTGCACTGCTGAAGTTGTGCTAACCTAGCTTAAGTTACTCCCAGTCCGTTTATGTTAGTAATAACATTGCTGTAGTCAAGCCAACCGTTAGCTAACAGCTTAAAAGCCAGCAAGTAACTGCAGAAATAACATAAGTGTACAAGATATTTGAGTACAGAAAGACAGGTCATCACTCCATCAGCTTGTTATTAGTGATGCCAATGTTGATTCAAATGCTAAAGGTATGTTTTGATTCTCCATGAATCTAATCGTGTAGATAAAATGAATGCAAGACTTTAACATTGGCTGGAAATCACAATATGGTGGAAATGAGCTGCTTGGCGAAGGTCTGCGCTCTCCGAGTGCTTTTCTAGTTGTGGATTAGGCTGACTGTCGTGGAAGAGATCTGCAGCCAGGTTGGACGTTCAATCCTGATCTTAATCTTGATTCAATGAATAAATTCACTTTAACAAAAAAAATGTTCCTGGTGATAATGTTGCCCCTGAATGTATGTACGAAAGTAATTTACTTATGTTGGAACTTTGCTTGATGTAAGTTGATATAAATCACACATTAGTATTAAAGCTTTACTAGGCAGTGAAGGGTCTTAACTAATGCACAGCTTTATTCCTATACCAGGGTCTGCTGAGTCCAACTAAGGCCCTGAGATACCACAATAAATCACTGACTGATCATTCAGTTTCATCAGTATTTGGATTTTAGTTTCATCTTAGATCTAGAACATTTAAAAAAAAGCTATCCAACAGCGCAAATAGCACGGAATCTAATTTATTTATTTCAAACTGTCAAGTTAATTGAACCTATTTACAAAAGAAATTAAGAAAAAATAGTAGTTTACAGACTATCATTGTATGTAAACAAAGTAGGCCTGATAACCTACCTGGTTACTGCAGTCTGGTCATTATTTTCCTTAGGATTGTCTTTACAAGCAACCCATGACAACACACGGTCATTTGTCCCATTGCTGAAATAAAAATTTAAAAAAAAATAATAATAAAAAAATCCTAATGCAGCTTTAAGTTGCAAAGCGAAGAACATGATTCTCAGCTCAGACAGCTCTGTTCCCCGTGTTGCCTGAATCACTTTAGCAAAGTGCTTTTTACTTCTATTTATTTATCGTGGGAAACACCGTGGAATCTGCACATACCCACAGCTAACAGTATATCCACGGTAGAAAGGGTGATGAATGCACTGCCACCTGTTTCCCTTGACTCTATGGTTTTATGTGAGCAGTGATGTAGTGCTTTCAGCGCCGAGCGTGTCTCCGAGCACAGCAGGCAAACGCTGTTGCTCCAAGTCTTGTGGACTTGTTGACTTGGCGAGCCTCTAGCTTTGAATTCACACTGTGTCGTGTCTGCTTCCTTCTGATTCATCTCAAATTTGCATATTTTCAAATTATCTCTGCTTTTGTTGCAAACCTCGGTGGAATTTGCATAGCACAATCCCAGTGAGTCATCTCCGCATAATACCGTGTTCCCTAAATGGAAGACGCTGCTCTAGGCTGCAGTCGATGTTGTAGCTAAAAGCTGCCTCTTGCTAGAGTTGATGGTGATAGTACTTTGCTTCACACTCTGAGAAGGAATGAAATTCTCAGTCTGGGTGGCCAACTCTTACATAACAATATGACTGGTTGAGATGCCTATCACTCCCACAGTGCTGACATTCTTTCACCGTGCCGTCCTGTTCTTTTGGTCTTACAGTAGCTACAGTGCCGTGAAAAAGTGTTTGCCCCCATGTCATAGTCTTAGTTTTTTTGCATGTTTTCCCCACTTTAATGTTTAAGATCATCAAATAAATGTAAATATCAGACAAAGATAAAACACAAAATGAAGTTTTTAAATGATGATTTTATCTTTTAAGGAAAAAAAAACTATTCAAAGCTACCTGGTCCTGTGTGTGACAAAGTAATTACCCCTTAAACATAATAACTGGTTGGGCCACCATCAACAGCAACAGCAACAACTGAAATCAAACGTTTTCTATAACTGGCAATGAGTCTTCCACGTCTCTGTGGAGATATTTTGGCCCACTCTTCTTTGCATAATTGTTTGACTTTAGCAGCACTGGAAGGTTTTAGAGCATGAACGGCTGTTTTAAGGTCATGCCACAGCATTTCAATCAGATTCTTTTCCTGACTTTGACTAGGCCGCTCTAAAACCTTCATTTAGTTTGTTTTTTAAGCCATTCAGAAGTCAACTTGCTGTGTTTTGGATCATTGTCCTGCTGCAGAACCCAGGTGCACTTCAGCTTGAGGTCACAAACTGATGGCCACATACATACACAAATCAGTGCATATGTTTAAATGGCACAAATATTTTTTACCACCTTATCATGGTTTTTCCAACTGAATAAGTTGTGTTTTGTGCATTTTAATGTTCCATCTATATATTTGTTATTTGCATTCCTTTTTCCTCCTCTTAGATTTTATCTCTCATTACATGCATGTATGTAGATTCTATTACTTACATTATAAATGTGTTGAACTGTTAAATTCCATTTTCATCAATCAGCCACAACATCAGAAACACCAGAAGGTGTCGTGGATGATACTGATGATCTCATTAAAGTGCAGTGTTCTGCCGGGACACCTTGGGTCCTGGTATTCTTATGGATGTAACTTTGACACTTATGTACGTGCACAGGACCCACTGCTAATGTCCTAGTGCCAGACCCTCGGGACGCCAGTCAGAGTGGCCTACATGTTAGGCAGGTAGTTCTCATTTTGTTGGAGATTAGCGTATGTGTGTTGCATACGTAATATGAGGACTGAGTTTGATGAAATGCTATAGCACTTACAGAACCGTTTTTTAGAAGCACAACAAATTCGGTATAATGATGAAATAAAATGAAACATCCTTTTTTAATTTTTTAATTACAAGTAAATTACTCTAATTTCAGAGCAATCAGCAAGCAAGCAATCAAAAGCCCACATCAGTTAAGCCCTGCAAATTACATTTCTACCACTGTGAGTCTGGCAGGTCCTAATGTTACAATAAAAAAACAAAAATCTCTGGCCGTCACAGGATGAGCTCTTCGTGGAATGGCCTCCTACCTTGTCAGTAAAGATGCAAAACTTTTTCAACACCTGCTCTGTCTTTTGTGTTGCAGTGCCTTCGTTCTGGGGGCTGGTAAACTCGGCCTGGAACCTGTGCTCAGTTGGGAAGAGGCAGTCCCCAGTCAACATCGAGACCAGCCACATGATCTTTGACCCCTTCCTCACACCAATAAAGCTAAACACAGGCGGGCGCAAGGTAAGGACACTCAAATGCAAACACACGCTCTAATCTCTGCTGTCTGCTTGATGGATCCTGAAGCTTTGTAAAAGTGGTTGTACCTCTAAGATGTCACACTGCACTGCTTTAGTGCTATTGTGGAGGTTGCTGTTTCAGCTCTATTGTGATTTGATATGGTGTGTATTCCTGATTGATGCTCCTGAATGCTGTTTGTGTTGGCTTACAATGTTAGCTATTTGTCTAATGAACACTCTCCTGGAGATAAAATACGGCACAATTTACCTGTTCAAAATGCACAATGCTTGTGTTGTGGTTCAAGAAAAGCCCCAACTGTATCTTAAGGGCTTTACAGATGTAATCCTGCAGCCTTACAGCAGATTAGTCAAGCGCATTGTTTTATTATTTTCCCCAGTACAGTGGTGCAGAATTTGGTTCTAGTGTGTACTATATGACAGCAGATAATTGGGAAGACTTTACAGATGGGCTGCTTTTAAAAGTACCCACTTGCATGGCCAGATTAATGTTGTGATTAATGTCTGTTTACATTCCAGTGGTGAGTGTAGGGTTAGTCTCGGGCAATGGTAGTTGAGTGTGTGTGTGTATAGGACAAATTGCAGATTACCTCCGATGGTACACTGCTACAATGGATGTCTTCATGTAACAACAGGTAGATGAATAGGGGCCTAAGGACATGCAGGTAAGTCCTTAGGCCCCCTATTTGATCAGGTTTTGGTTCTTGGGACCATTGGGGGAGTTCAATCTTAAGAATTGAATTGTAGGTCTGTCTACGAATACAATATGATTTGAAGAGACACTTCTGATTAGAATAATCACGTATACATTTCCTCACTGGCATAACGTCTCCTTAAAATGAAAATTAAATGTAACAATCTCGTCCTTTTGCAAGGGCTCCCCCACTGCTCCCTCAAGGGCACCACTTTGAGAGAAGCTACCCTGCAGAGTGTCCAGAGTGAGGACATTACTCATAGTGGCACTGTTTTATTGTTATTAGGATAAATCCTGTGGAATGAGATGGGAGCTGAGAAACACATAGAACCAGAACTGGTATATTTAGAGCTATATCTCAATGTCAGTGTTCTAGAAAATATGTCTGGTCGATTCAATAAGAGTTATGCCATCTTTTGACTATTTCCACTGAATAAAACGTCAGCATTTGGTAATTAAGTCTAAGACAACACAACACCATGATCTGTTTTATGCGAATGTTTCCTTGATAAGCGACATCTTGAGTTTTTCAAAGAAGTTACCATTCTCTCTAAAGAGTGACCACAGAGGTGAGTTTATTGTTTTTGATCAGGAAACTAATGAAGCTGATATCTGAAATTCAAAACAGGAATGTAGGACTGGAAATGAATTACAGTTTTAAAAGGTTTGTAGCATTTTCTAAAAGGCTGTTTTTTCGTCTGTAGTCACCAGCACAGCCATGTATGTGGTAACCCGGTCATCTAGTGCAGGACATAGTTTGGGTTGAGGTATAAAACTGTCAAATGTTGGTTCTTGTCAGCCCCACTGTTAAAAAGATCACAAAGGCTATGTTCGACTTGTACAAAAGTGTGATTAGTTGCCTAAGCCTAACATTGACGTTAACCTTCACCACAATGACAGCATATAAGAAGTTTGTTTTATTTGTTGTGGGAGACGCTGCCAAGTGACCTGCAGTATTCTGTTTTCTCAGCTTTGAGAAGTTGTCTATGCAGATGTAAATAGTTTGCTATACATTGTAAAATAGTATACGGGAATCTACTGGAATAAACTAACCCTAGTCATTAATTTAGTTAAATATATATATATTTTAAATAGTCAAAAGTAGCTGCAATCAGAACATAAGTCTGCAACCTGTATATGCAGTACAACACATATAACACATTGCATATTATTTCCAACACATCTAATTGAGTATAGGCAAGTGAAGATACACCAGATTGTATCAATTGTCATAGGAATCCCAAAAAGTCAAACTATATAGGTAATATTGCCCTACTGTCTGATCCAGTAAATATACCATCAGCACCCATAGATAAGCTGCAAAAAGTCATTAAAAATAAGGAACTAGCACGTTTATGGTGTGACAATGTTGTGATAAAGGTTTAGCTCAAAAACAACTTTAAAAAAAGATTGTAGCTGTTCTTCAGTGAATGCTTCATTGTCGTTAGAGGACATTCAGATGACTAAATCAAATATTCTGATGGGGGCAAAAATCCTCCCACCTGAATGACTATTTACATCATCTTACATATTTCCTGAAGACAGCCCATGAAAGCATAATATTGCAGAAAAGTTTTTCACCACTCTCCACATTTTTTAAAATTAAGTCTTGGCACCAAAACCGACCTGTGACGGCACCCACCAGTCACTCAAAGCACCCAAATGATAGCCCTAAATGTGCATAACTTAACAACTAACCTGTAATTGATTTCAAATGGGTAAGTTATTCAAAGAGTCTTAAATAAGGGTTGACTTCATTTGTAGTCCCTGATGTTGCCAATTTTTCATAATGAGCTGATAGAACAAACAATTTATGGGGTCATTTTGTACAAGTAGATAATCTAAAAAAAACATTGTAAGTGTCAATATTACTATTATGTTCACTATCAATTTCCAAAGTCCATTGGTGATCTCTTCATTGCATTAATGAAATCAATCTTCAACTAAACTGACATCAGAATTCGATTAGATCAAACTTTATTGTACTCGCTTTTGCAGTTGTGGTTGTAAAAGATTGCAACTTGGTGTCACATTAGGCTTTAAGGACCACCATCACTGACAGCTCACAGTACCACCCACATAAACCTAAGTTCAACTTTCTCATTTATCTCTCAGAAAAGTTTCCAGAGTCCAAAAGCCATTTTGGACTCTCTCTTTCTTTCTTTCTCTCTTCCTTTATCCCCCCCAACCCCACCCCTCATCTCCTCTCTGCAGTGGCCCAAATGTAATCTGTTGTGTCTCCATCTCTCTGAGCACCTGAGCTGTCAGCCGGTGAACACGAAGCTGGCTTCACCTTGTCATTGCTGATTCATCCCTGCTCTGTCTCTGGCTGTTTGGCAGCCAGTCAGCCTTGGCCAAACACGCTACGGAGACCGGTAAAGAGCTTCTGCTTTGGTTCGCCGAGGCTCAGCTCACCACCTCGACACAGAGAGAGCTTAAGCCCACTTTTTTTTGCCCAGGAGGAAAGCAAAGAGAAAGATTAACCCCCCCTCCCCAACCCCCCTTTCTTCTTACAATACACAACAGATGCATGAAAATGGCTGAGAGAAAATGAACTCCTCTTTTAATAGATTTTTGTGCTGCCCTGTTCAATGGCTAATGAACAGCTAAAGGAAATTTAATTGACCTCCAAAGAGAAATTTTAATTAATGAGGGGGAGACATGTGAGGCTATGTGCAATGAATTGAAGGAATCACAGTTATTAAAAAGCCACTATTAATTGAATATTTTCTCTGCCATAGATGAGCTGCAATTACTTGTAGAGATTTTAATGAATTTAATCACTTTTGAGCCTGGGAGGTGGGAAAAAGTGATTTTGGAGTTCTCCCTCTCTTCATGAAGTGTTTTCCTCACATTTATGAATAGTGCTTATAAAACAGGATTAGAAGTCTTTTGTCACTTCTTTCCTGCTTTATATTTCAGACTAAATGTGTGGGGAATCTATTAGCGCTGTGGAATTGGTGACATATTCGGTTATGCAGGACTCTCACCTGCTTTTGTTCTGATGCTTTAAAGTTAGGTGTGTATGTCCAGAGGCACTAATACCCCTTTTTCCCCAAGTTGGTTCCAGTGCGAGTTCCATGCTAGTGCCTGACTTCACACCAGTTCTTTGTGTTTCCACCACTTAAGCACCGGCTCCAGTCTCTCAAAACTGGTGCTTAGCGAGCACCAACTCTTTGCTGGGCCAGAGCTAAGAACTGAGTAGGTCAGGGGCTGGGGCGGGGTTATCGTGATCCCGAGACCGATGAATGGGATGCACAAGTGCTGATTTGTGTCGTTTTTTGCCAGGACGTCTCTGATCCGATCGCAGATGTATTGGAATGAGTCCCGGGAAGTTTTGCACAAACTGTCCGGTACAATTGTGTCCCACCAGCAGCACCACAGTGGTGGACAACAGTTCTTCTATAATTTCAGTGTACTGCGGTATTTACGCTTAGAAATGCAGTCTTCTCATGAAAAATGGAGCGCACCAACGTACGCTGTTTATTCCACTCATAGAAAAGACCGCTTGAGAAAAAAATCACTGGGTTTCATCTTGGACAAATCTGACATTAGAACACTCTAGTTTACTCTTTTTAAAGTCATTCTTGGTCACACACCGGTCTGAGCACCGCGGCCACCATTAGCAGCTACCACAGCCTGTTATGTGGGGTGTTCAGGGAACATCGTAAATTGTAGAGTCTATTGATAAGAAAACGTTCATGCAGTCATATGTTTTATCTGTGACAAGGTGGGAAGTGCGAACAAATGAGAAAGTTGGTCACACTGGTAAAAAAGTTAGTCTGGAGTCCTGCATGGACTTCCGTGTGGTGCGAGCGTTGTTCAGTAAACGGTTATGTATGCAGTGACGTATGGCGTGGCTCTAACTTGGCTCCTTGCAGATGGAAACGCAAACAGATTCTTAGGAGGTGTGAGATTTGAACCAACTAAGTGCTGGTACTAGCACCAGCACAGAACTAGCACCTGGTTCTTCTTGGTGGAAAAGGGGTTTCAGTGTGATCAGTTAAAAAGAGTGCTTTTTAGAAATTATATCCAGTTACCTGGAATTCTGAGTTGAGTTAAAGTTGTGTTTTTAAAGCTTTAAATCATACTTCTGTTGCTAAACAAGATCCAAATGCTTTTGTGACAGACTTTGACCTTCGCAAACAACAGGAGATCATTTTCTACTTTAGTTTCTGACTTGTTTCTTCCTCTTCTGTTCATGAAAACAGCTTTCTACCATTCTGATCAATTAGAAGAGGAAATCTGACAAGCAGGCAGGCTGATGTGGATGTTTGTGTGTGCTATTGGCACTCATGAATCTGCCTAATTACAGGGAGTGTTATGTAGAACAACAAACAGCAGGCTCTTGGACAACAGCTGTACTTCCACTCTGAAGGGAATAAACACATTCTCCATTTTGCCCAGCCAGCCAGCCAACTAATCAATTACCAGTCAGAGAACCAGCAAGCCAACCAGTCAGCAAAGCTCTCCCTGCACATGGCGATAATATCCTGTGTGTGATACCACCACAGTGTGTGTACCGGTCTGCAGACCAGTGGTGGTCTTGAGTTTTTTCCAGGTTGGATCACTGCAGATATTTATAGGTAGCTGAGGGATCCATATTTGCTCAGCAGACTGAAGTTTTTTTGTTTGTTTGTTTTTTTCATTTGATTCACTGAAGTATGTCCACTGAGAGTTTTAAAGTAAATTACCACTTCACAGATGATTTGTATTCCTTAATCCCCATAATATATTATTATATATGGCAGGGCAATGTGCTATGACTTATAACTTATCAATACAAAACCCTGTCTCTCCAATCATATATTCAACAGAGCAGGATTTGTCACCCTGGTAACCCAGAACATGAAGAAGAAGAAGCTTCAAACGTGTTGTAAAAAGGTTGTATTTTAACCCAAACTGCAATATTTTTTGAAACCTAATCCAGTAGATTTAGTGCCGAAACCTAACCAAAGAGCAAGTGGAAATAAAACTTAGATCTAAAAATACTAGCCCTACAGGGAACCTTAGCCCCGTCCTCCTGGGTGAAAGTCCTGGTGCTCACTTTGTGGCTGCAAGCCTTTTCTACCACACCATAGGTGAGAAAATCCATTTATTTTTGTAGTTTAGTAGTTTTTGGGAGAGAGGGCTGCATTACTATCATACTGGCCTGATTACAGGACAACACCTCTTTTCCAACATCTGATTGAAAGGCACTCTGATAATTGGAAAGACTTCTAGACCGCCAGTAGGAAAACAGTCCTCTCAACTGAATTTTTCTCTTTTGTAAATTGCAAGAGCAAACGTTTGCACAACATAATGTCCTTGGCTGTTTGACAGAATGTCTTCCTGCTTTTATTTTTACAGTACAAGTGTGGGGAGACTATCAACTCATTTTTAATCTGAAATATATTTCTTCCAAGGCCACAAAGCATCTTGCAGGATCCTTTAGGAACTCTGGCAAGTTAAGCTGAAGTAACCAAACACATTTAGGGCTGACTGATTCTTTAGATATATATTGAAAACACTTAAAAGCCCAGCAACATTAGTGCTACCATACAAGTCAGTTACTCTGGCACTGTCCATTCATCATTCATCAGCACTAATTTGCTGAATCCACTATTCTACTCATTCTTAATCAAAGAAGAAGCAGAGGCAGTTTATCTGCTCTTTGATGTATAGTTTATATCAAAGAAGAAAATAGTGTATTTCTTTTCTACTTCTTTTAAAAGTGGTTCAATTGATGTCAGTATTGATATTAAAAAACATTGGGTTGTTGGCTGTATCCGTACTTAAGGTATCAATCTGCAGTGTTGGCTGTATGGGCATATGTGTACTAGAACACTGCATGCCCCTGTGTTCCCTTCTTGGAAGCTGCTGGAACTGTAAATTTCTCTTGGAGATGAATAAAGTATCTATCTATCTATCTATCTATCTATCTATCTATCTATCTATATCTTTAAAAATCTAAGCTGCTTAATGTCACTGATCTGGCAAAGAATCTGTGTCTGTGCTCTTCTTTCATCATGTTTTGTCAAGGATGTCCTTTAGTAATCCATTTTGTTCATGCGCTGTTTCAAATGGCCTTGACAGTAACTTCTAAAAAAAAAGTCACATTTTTGTTTAGGATATAACAGATACCAGATTTTGGCACAACACCCAATAATTAGTGCTGACAGTTCAGTGATAAAATAAAAGATATCACACAGTGTGTGTTGCTTAAGGACTTTGTCCACTGATTCAATTACTCCCTATTGTTTTCATTACTGCCATTTGACATGAAACCTGCATGCTAGTGCAATATGCTGTGAGAGAGAGTCACTTCCTCTGCTTTTATGGAGACCCACAGCTCACTTAAACTTCACATTGCTCTCTAGTCCGGGCAACTCTTATCTCCCCATCTACCATCTCATTCACATTTAGTGTGTTCCCTCCATTACTTGCCCTTTTATGTGTAGCGTCAATACCTCACACAGCTGAATAAAAAAAATTATATGTAGCAAAACTACACTTTATGATTAAAATTGCACTCGTTTATCAGGGGCACCACTCTAGATATTTTAAATAGGCAGTATGAGAGACATTTGTCAGTGATATTTTAGAGTCAATATTAATAATCAATCCAATCCACTTGTATGGATTAGTCTCATTATCGAAAGTCGTAAACTCTGACTTCATCGACCTCCAGTTCCCTAACAAAGAAATACACGGTAGAACCGGCGATAATTATAAACAAACGTTCATTAGCTAACACTACAAACAAGCAATAAACAGCAAATGAATGAATGCAGATAAACAAACTAAATAATTAAACTTGGTCTTCACTGGAAGCAGTTGGTGGAGCAGTAATCAATTTAGAATCACTTTGGAATTGAGAAGCCAATTGTAATTTCTAAATCCACCATTTAGCAGAAAGAAAATGATACTTGCGTAGCCTTTGTAGGAGGGAGAGGGAGGCCGCTACAGGATGTGACGCGATGCTGATATGCTGGATGAGTTAGTTCAGGAACGCAGAGACAGGACGGCACCTTAGCTACGAAGAAATGTTTGTGCTGTTGCATTGTCAAAGTAGCTTAAGTAGCCCAACTTTAAGTAAAACATAGAAAAACTAACTCAAACTTAAGTTGTAGAAAATCTTGAGTAAAAATAAGCCACAGTTATCTAATAAGAAAAAGTTGTCTTAGCAATCATGAAAATGAGGAGACAGTCCAGTAAAAGTCATCAAGTAACAAGCCAACATTGAATTCCAGTGACTTTCTTTTATATATAAAGCTTTGAAGCCAAATTCAAATCAGCATCTAACAAATCATCGATGTGTCCATGATTAAACTTCACTGTCCAGGAGAGGTCAGAGGCCAAATATCTTTAGTATTTACTTTTAGTGAAATTCTTAAATGCATGCATTTAATTGGTAAATGTCTGTGATCATTAAAGCAGACATCCCACTAAACATGTGACTAAAATGATATCTAACATGATATGTTTATCTCATACGGTTCCTGAAATAATAATAAAAGATGTAAACATGCAAGCACAAATTTGCAATTTCACAATACATGAAAGTACATTTCTAAGAATACAAGCATACACATTCAACAATAAGAAAATTAGGACTGAAGAATTATATACTCGGGATAAGAGTTCCTATGTCCTTTATGGCTGCGACAGAGAGAAAGGAGGCGTTTGTGTGTCATTTCACCAACACTTCAGATTCAATGTGTTCTTCACTGGTCCTACTCAACCTGGTACCACAGACTGGCCGCCAGTGTTGTTGCCATCACCTCAGTGATGCTGAATTTTCTTAATTTTCAGATTGAAACTGTTCAGTTAATTAAGGTATAATAAGTTCTGTGTGTTAGAGGTCAGGAAGGTCAGGAGGTCATCATATAAAGTGCAATCTCCTTATCGCCGAGTTGTGGTTTTCCTCAGAATTGACTCTTTATGACCCTTATTAGGTTCTGGTGAAGGTGGGGTACGTCCTGTTGCCTCCAAGTGGGTCGTGAGTTTTCATTTTGTAGCAATGATCCAATCTACAGATGTTCCATTTAGGTGGGAGTTTTGGGTTAGCTGTCCTCTGAAATGGTTTCTTACCAAATTTACAGCTTTGGGAGGGAGTCTCCGGATTCTCTTTGCGTTGCTTTGGAGTGTTCTGATACATGTGTGTTTGATGACTGTCACTGTCATGGGATATACAGAGACCCAGGCACAGACAGAGAACACAATACACCAAGTAACAGTTTAACAATTTATTCAGGTATAAATACAACATAAGGGAATTAGCACAGGGAGTCTGACTAATGGTACAATAGCAGCAACTACAGTAGATGGCAGAGAACTGTGCTATCATAGACAAACTGACCATGACAAACTATGAAAGACCTAAAGTAACAAAAGGAAGTGTGAACCATGGGGAATTGTACAGACTTAATAGGACATTAAATGTTTGTCTAGGCAGGGAACTAAACAGAACCAAGTAGCACGTGGCTAGGAACATTGTAAGGAACAGGAGGTACAAAATATGACATGCACACAACATGATATACACAGAGCTGAGTGCACACTGTGCGGCTATCAGTAGCATACAACACACAAGCAATAGGAATTAACATTACACTGACAAGTGAACTCAACGAGTAAAGCACAAGAGTTAAATACAACTGACAGACAATATATGCAATTCATAAACAATGACTAGGCATGCTATGAAAACCAACTACTTAGCTGACAGTCAGACATGGAAGAGTGGTCAGGAGAATGCGGGCAAAGGAGGTGAATGGGGTGACTGGAGGAATCCGAGAGCGTGTGTCTTTGGGTGGCAGAGTAAATGAATAGGTAAAGATGAGGTAGGATCTAGGTGGGTTAGGAACACTGTCAGCACAAAGCAGAAATCCCAACTGGGCGTGGTATGGAGAACCAGGCAGAAGAACAATAGATTAGCAACAGCAGACCAACAAAGCAGAATCAGAACAAGAGTTAATGGGTTAAAGCGCAACGGTCCGGCATCGGGTGATGAACCAAGCCCTTCTCTTATGGCAAGTGGCGATTGTAGACAGGTGAGCCACTCCCCAGGTGTCCACATTCAGCTGATTACCCAATAGGGATTCCTCACACATATGCACACACACATACGAGGTGTGTCAGAAAAGTTCCAGGACTGGTGTCACAAAAGATATATTTCAAACTCAAACTACAAACTACAAGTTTTCGCCTTCAAACGATCAACCAGCACGTCTACAAAGACGTCCTGCAGCGTTTGCTTCGTTCAGTCCATGAGAAGAGGTGAGAGTTGTGGCAGGACAAGTCGTGGCTGCTTCACCATGACAACACGCCTGCTCACAATGCCCTGAGCATCCAACACTTCCTGGCTGAGAACAACATCACCGTGCTGGAGCAACCTCCCTACTCACCCCACCTGGCTCTGTGGGATTTTTTCCTCTTCCCCAAACTCAAGGGGTCATCAAGGGGACCCATTTTGAAAACATGGACGACATCAAGATGTCTGTGACGACAGAGCTGCAGAGGATCCCAGAAGAATCCTTCCAGGAGTGCATGGTGGTGTGGCAGAGAAGGCTGGGAAAGTGTGGAAGACTCCACAGGGATTACTTCGAAGGGGAAAACTTGTAGTTTGTAGTTTGGATTTGAAATATATCTTTTCTGACACCAGTCCTGAAACTTTTCTGATACACCTCGTATGCACCTCACCTACGCCCACAAGAGGGACGAGGAAAAGGAGGGAGAACTCCCAGTTAAGCAGGAAATCAGAAGGCAACGCTGGATTGTTGGGTTCTCTGATCTCTGTATAACATTTGTAAGGTCTTCACTTTAGTATGTGAAGTACTATGAGATGTCATGTGTCGTGAATTGGTGCTATATAAATTGAATTGAATTGAATTGACAGAAGGCTGGGAAATGTACAGGAACAGGTCTGATCCACAGAGCTTTCAACTGACTACTTACAGGACATGAGGGATCTGTTGCTAACATCTTGGTGCCAGATACCACAGGGCACCTTTAGAGGTGTAAGTGAGGCTGTTTTGGCACCATGTAATGCGCTAACAGCATTATAGGCATCCAAGGCCATCCAGGAAAGAAAGGCCCTGGCAGCACTTCAGAGAGACCATCTTGCCAGCGAATAAAGGAAGATGCACAGTGGTACTGAATACAGCAGACTACCATGTCAAGATGACCAGCCTTCTGAGCGACACAACCACATATGAGACACTGAAACAAGATCCCACCAACAAATACAAGACTAAGGCAATTAACTGTTTACAGCAATTGGAAAAGGACCAAGTAGTCCATCGTACACTATATTACCGGGGGGAAGCCATTCCTTGCATTTATGGACTCCCTAAGATACACAAAGAAGGAGCTCCACTTAGACCCATCATCAGCAGCAAGATTGCAAAACACTTAGCCTCTATTTTAGCTCCGCTGGTTGGAAGAACTCCTCATCACATTAGAAACTCACAGGACTTTGCCATCAAGGTAAAAGATGCAAAACTAGACTCAGATGAAACTTTGGTATCATACGATGTCATCTCTCTTTTTACTCACATCCCCACCACAGAAGCTGTTCAAACAGTGAGGAAACTTCTCCTACAGGACAACACACTGACTGACAGGACCAGTCTCACTCCACACCACATCTGCGCTCTGCTGGACCTCTGCCTGATGACCACCTATTTCCAGTTCCAGGGAGGTTTCTACAGACAGAAACATGGCTGTGACATGGCCTCACTGGTGTCGCCTATGGCAGCCAACCTGGACATGGAAGACGCAGAAAGCAAAGCCCTGACCTCTTTCGCAGTAACTGCTCCTAGCTGCAGGTACAAATACGTGGATGACACCTGGGTTAAAATTAGAACACTGGAAGTAGAAGCCTTAACGGAGCACATCAATGCGGTGGACAAAAACATTAAGTTCACCTGGGAAGATGTCAGAGGATGGAGTCTGGCCTTCTTGGACTGTGCTGTGCACATAGAAGAAGACAGAAGCCTGGACGTAAAGATTTACAGGAAACTCAGTCATACAGATCTGTATTTGCTGTTCGACTCTCACCACCCACTGGAACACAAGCTGGGAGTTATCAGAACCCTACAACACCGGGCCCAGAACGTGCCTACCAGTACAGCAGGAAAGGAGGAGGAACAGAAGCACATCAAAACAGCACTCAAAACCTGTGGCTACCCAAGCTGGTCTTTCAAATCCTGTACAAAACCCAGAGGAGACAGAAGAAAAGACCAAGAAATGAAACAACGTAGTCATCCCTTATGTTGCAGGAGTTTCTGGGAAGTTCAGGAGGATTTTTAATAAACAAAAACATTCCAGTTCATTTCAAGCCCACCAACACCCTGAGACAGAAGCTGGTCCACCCTGAGGATAAGACCCCAAGACATAAACAAAGCAGCGTGGTGTGCGCAGTCCAGTGCAGCGAGGAATATCAAGACCTGTACAAGCAACCACTCCACAAGCACATGGCTCAGCACAGAAGAGCCATCTCCTCAGGACAGGACTCAGCAGTCCACCTGCATCTTAAGGACAAAGGACTCTCATTTGAAGACAACAACGTACAGATTTTGGCCAAGGAGGACAGATGGTTTGAGAGAGGGGTGAAAGAAGCCATCTATGTCAAACTGGAAAGACCATCACTCAACAGAGTTGAAGGTCTGAGGCATCACCTTTCACCTGTTTACAGTTCAGTCCTAAGAACTGTCCCCAGGAAGATGAAACCACATTCACACCTAGCCACAAAAGACCCTAACGAACCCCATTGTGGCAGGGGGAGTGCTAACAAGGTGGAAGAGCAACAAACCCCCAATTGAAACCCAAACTCAGTGTTAATGGCTCCTGTAGGAGCTATTTTGTAGTCTTTAGGTTTTTCTAATATCTGTTAATTAGTTTTTGTTTGGATTATCCAATAATATTTACTTTGCTAGTTATTTGTGTAGATTTATTATTTGCTTATTTATCACATTTTGTTTGGGTTCATTTATAGTTTATTTTATGGGTNCACTATATTACCGGGGGGAAGCCATTCCTTGCATTTATGGACTCCCTAAGATACACAAAGAAGGAGCTCCACTTAGACCCATCATCAGCAGCAAGATTGCAAAACACTTAGCCTCTATTTTAGCTCCGCTGGTTGGAAGAACTCCTCATCACATTAGAAACTCACAGGACTTTGCCATCAAGGTAAAAGTTGCAAAACTAGACTCAGACGAAACTTTGGTATCATACGATGTCATCTCTCTTTTTACTCACATCCCCACCACAGAAGCTGTTCAAACAGTGAGGAAACTTCTCCTACAGGACAACACACTGACTGACAGGACCAGTCTCACTCCACACCACATCTGCGCTCTGCTGGACCTCTGCCTGATGACCACCTATTTCCAGTTCCAGGGAGGTTTCTGCAGACAAAAGCATAGCTGTGCCATGGGCTCACCGGTGTCGCCTATGGCAGCCAACCTGGACATGGAAGACGCAGAAAGCAAAGCCCTGACCTCTTTCTCAGTAACTGCTCCTAGCCGCTGGTACAGATACATGGATGACACCTGGGTTAAAATTAGAACACTGGAAGTAGAAGCCTTAACGGAGCACATCAATGCGGTGGACAAAAACATTAAGTTCACTGGGAAGACGTCAGAGGAGGGAGTCTGGCCTTCTTGGACTGTGCTGTGCACATAGAAGAAGACAGAAGCCTGACGTAAAGATTTAAAGGACACCCACTCATATAGACCTGTATTTGCTGTTTGACTCTCACCACCCACTGGAACACAAGCTGGGAGTTATCAGAACCCTACAACACCGGGCCCAGAACATGCCTACCAGTACAGCAGGAAAGGAGCAGAACAGAACAGAAGAACATCAAAACAGCACTTAAAACCTGTGGCTACCCAAGCTGGTCTTTCAAATCCTCTACAAAACCCAGAGGAGACAGAAGAAAAGACCAAGAAATGAAACAACATAGTCATCACTTATGTTGCAGGAGTTTCTGAGAAGTTCAGGAGGATTTTTAATAAACAAAAACATTCCAGTTCATTTCAAGCCCACCAACACCCTGAGACAGAAGCTGGACCACCCTAAGGACAAAACACCAAGACATAAACAGAGCAACATGTTGTACACAGTCCAGTGCAGCGAGGAATGTCAAGACCTGTACATCGAGGAGACAAAACAACCACTCCACAAGCACATGGCTCAGCACAGAAGAGCAGCTCCTCAGGACAGGACTCAGCAGTCCACCTGCATCTTAAGGACGAAGGACACTATTTTGAAGACAACAACGTACAGATTTTGGCCAAGGAGGACAGATGGTTTGAGAGAGGGGTGAAAGAAGCGTATCTATGTCAAACTGGAAAAACCATCCCTCAACGGAGGTGAAGGTCTGAGGCATCACCTCTCACCTGTTGACAATTCAGTCCTGAGAACTCTCCCCAGGAAGATGAAACCCCATTCACACCTAGCCACAAAAGACCCTAACGAACCCCACATTGGCAGCGGGAGTACTAACCAGGGGGAGGAGCAACAAACCCCCAATTGAAACCCAAACTCAGTGTTTATGGCTCTTTAAGGATTTAAGTATCTGGAACTCCCAACTAGTGGATAAAAGGTGAAACATCTTCAAGAAACTCAAGCAAGTTCAGATGCTACGATTAAACTACAAGAATATAGGCGTGGGTAGCTTCATGCTTTGCCTTGTTTTGAGCGGGTTTCTAAGTCTCACTGTAAGTGTGTAACCAACCACAATAAAGATCTGTGTGTGCCTCCACATTAAACAGTGTTGCATTAGTGCAGTCACAGTGCTAAGTTGTGGTTTTAGCAATTCAATGATGTCTTTCAATCACTAGTTTACACTTGAATTCATCACAATCACTAGGAGACACATTTATACTGAAGACTCCTTGACTGTTTTTAGGCCCAAGTTCAAACATGACTCTTGTAGCTAAATGTGTGACACATTTCAACTCAGAAGTGTGACTAAGTCACATTGGCATTCTTGTCATGTACAAATGGTTGCTGTTGTACACATAAGAGTCAAAGGCCTGACAAGTATGAGCATACGAAAACAAGCTGATGTCAGCTACAAAAGCTAGAGAATGCATTACAATGACCTAAATATCCAATTATGCAAATTGTAATTCAAACTAATTAAACACAAGTTTTGGTTGGCTTAACCTGTGAGCTTGTGACAGCATTACAAAGGGAGCAGGACCTGTGCATAAAACCCGCAAGTAGCATTATCTGATTGAGGCCCGTTCTCACTCGCTGTAATTGTCTCAGCAATGCAGGGCCTGAAAGCTGAAGAATTCTTCTCATGTCTTTGGCTTCGCGGATAGCTGGATGTGTTATAGCCATGTTGGAGCCAGCATCCATGGCATATCCATCTGTGGGTCTGAATCCCAATTAAAAACAACTCAACAGAGGAACAGCAGGAAGAGGAGAGGAGAAGTGAGGGCAGAAAGGGAGGAGGACGGAGGAGGAAGGATCAGGGTGTTGAGGTTCCAGTGGTTTAGTTAAAATCAAGTTAATGCTCAATTCAGCCCAAACTGAGCCACATATCATGCAACAAGAAGCAGCTGGTTGAAGACAAGGTTTTTGTTTCGTAGATTACTCGGGCTGATTATTCTCAGTTTTACATTTATCAGAAAACTCAGTATCTAACAAAGAGCAGTGACTCCCATAGTTTTTGACATTGTTTGCTCATGTGTCCTTGCAAGTTTTGAAGCCAAATTACTCTCTTGACCTAAACATCTGAGAAAGCAAAGGTTTTTTTTTTTTTAGCAATTTGGAGAGAAAAGCAGTTGGGCACTGCTTTCTGTGTTCTTTTTATTAGAATATTATTCAATTTCCTTTTATTTATTCCTTTTTTGTCTTTTTTTTTTTCAATTTCGTCAACCAGTAAATACTCCAGCCTACTAATTGTAGCAACATCATTTATATTTTATTTATTTATAACATAATTTCTGTTTTTCAGTGGATTTTTTGAAAAAGCAAATCTACAATGTCTCTCCAGTGACAATTACGGTGCAGCTCAGAGAAAAGTGGACTTAAACTTGAGTTCAAAGTTAATTATTAACTAAATGAAACTTGGTCTGTTTAATATGTCCTCCCAGTCAGCTGCATGTTCTCACTCAGTATGTGGGGTGGTTTTCCTCCCCGGGTTTGATTTGAGCCTGAACACGTACTTTTATTGGCCTGGTTAGAGGTGCCAGACTAGTGGAGTGTGTGCTTGCTGATTGTGTTTTTGTGGTATTTGGGTGGAGAAGAGAGGTGGTCAGTGAGTGTATAGGGCATGCACAGCAGCATATGCCAGGATGATTCACAGGGAAGTGGGTCAGAGTTGGCAGTTTCACTGCGGTCCTGCAGTCCCACGGCACAGACATGCAGGCAGAGAGAAGACTGTGATGCTGCGCAGCGTGATACGCAGCACTGCCTTTATCTTTGCTTTACCAATATCTCTAATAGCACTGCTGAAGGGGAAAAAAAGGCTATCACGAGGTCTTCCTTTTCAACATTTAAATCAGACAGTCCAGATTTGGTTCCATGTGAAGCCTCCAACTTGTTTGAAAATGTGTCTGCATTTTCCTTCCATTGATGGAGCTCCTCTCAGATAGCTGGTAATGACATCTCAGGGGAGGAAGCGCTGTCATCTTGCGTCTGTGGAGGGTTTAGAGCTCAGCTGAAGAAGGGATTTTTAGGGCCAAGCTGGAACTGATGGCCATTGCACTACATATGTGCAGATGCACATATTTAGTATGAGTATTGCACTGGTTAATATTTTTGTTATTTACAAAACCAAAACAAACCACAGATCATAGTTACAGTTAAATGCTTGATATTGTGTTGGAGACAGGACAAAAGGATAGTGCAGTATTAGGGTCAGTTTTTTATGGTGTTATTTTAAATTAGAGTTTGTTTTTTTTAATGAGAACTAAAATATCTGTAGGACCTTCCATCTCTTATAATATATGAGGTCTAACTCCAAAGAAAGATTGCCATAGAACTGATAAACAAGTATACAGTTGACACCCAGTCAAGTCTTTCAAATGGTTTCGAGGCCAAATGGCTCTCTTGGCCTGAAAATTAGAGAACATGAAAGCTCAACTGGAACTGTGGCTTTTCTGATCTGGGTTGGACGGCGCGGTAAACCACTTTCTAGCACTGTTGCCTCACAGCTAGAAGGTCCGCAGGTTTGAATCTTGGCCTGGGATCTTTCTGTGTGGAATCTGCATGTTGATCTTGTGCCTGTTTGGGTTTTCACTGGGTGTTCTGGCTTCCTCCCACAGTCCAAAAACATGTTGAGGTTAATTGGTGATTCTAAATTGTCCGTAGATGTGACTGTGCTTGGTGCTCTGTCTCTATGCATGGCCCTGCGATAGACTGGCGACATGTTCAGGGTGTCCCATACCTTCGCCCTAAGTCGTCTTGGATACAGAGGATCATCCCAGCTCTGTATCCCAGTGTAGAAAATGGATGGATGGATGTTCAGGGTTGCAGAGAACCTTTCTCAGCATGTAATAAGCAAGAGAGAGGGTACAACTCTGGTCAGTCGTCTATCACAGGGCTAAGAGGAAACGTAAGACACATTTAAACTCACACAGTTGGGCAGTTTATCATTTATAACTCATTGGACTTGCATTTCATGGAAGACCAAACCCAGCACTTGGTCAATCTTTCTTTTACATGTCCATTAATACTACTTGAGACCTTGTGGAGCACCTTTAGGTCCAATAAAATAACCCTGGTAATGTATAAGCAATCTCATCAGAGTCATCTCGTCTCGAGATTTCAGATAACAAATTGCAGAAATTTTGCACGACAAACTCAGGCTCTGTTGTTCAACTGAGAGTGTGGAATTTAGTTGTCTACCAAATTATGGGAGTTGTATTGTTTTAGACCCTGACTCTTATTAGCAACAAAAATCAAGATTTTTTCTGAAATTCGTATGTTGTAAGTCCCCAAGCTATATGGAAGTGAAATAACTGGAATATCCCTGGAACCAAGCTAACAAGAAATTTAAAAATGGCTTTGCTACTTTCTAAATGTTTTGCTGTCAACAATACGACAAGGAAAAAATATTTTGGTATCACATGAGGCAACTGGTGAGTTAATTATTTACCTCCACACCCTCATATATTGTAAATTTTACAGGATGTGACCTAAAAATAGCAAAATCACTCAACATCAAGGCTTTTCTAAGCCGTGTCCACGCACATTATGACACCTTTGCATGCGGCTTGTCATTTGAATCTACATGTTTTTCACTGCTTATCTCTCATCCATCACAGCAGCTGACGGCCAGCCTGAGGCCTCCTCTCATATATCCGTCAGTAGGGATAAGATGGATGAGAGTCCACCTGCTCCATCACTTTTTTTTCCACCACTCACATGCTCCCTTTTTTTTTTCTCTCTCTCTCTCTTTTTCTGTTTCCCCGCATAATCTCATATTCTCATCAGTCATTTCACTCAGGTCTGCAGAGCCTTCTCTGATGGTGAAGTAATGATAATCCTGTTTATATGGGCCTCATCTTTCAGTAGGGAAAGATACATAATAGGGAGTTATTTTCCCCAAATGGCACCTGTTTTTGTTTGAATCCTGCACTTGGTATTTGTAAGATAGTAGGCATTACAAAACAGATATAAGCCAGCACTTAGTCACAGTCCCTAGATGCATTAGTGTTTATTGTAGGGAAGGTAAAATGCTATAAAGAAAGAAGGAAGGAAAGGAGAGTCTGCTACTTTCTAGGAGTGCTTCCATTTAGGTAAGCTTTTTTCCCCCTTTCCGCAGCTGCGCACAAGAAGTTAAGCCTCTGCTCCATCTACACACTGAATACACTAAATTAATTCATTTGCTGTTCACTAAAAATATTTTGACATTTCACTAATGCCAGCCTTGGTAGTGGAACATATGTATGAGGAATCAGCAGGTGTCTCTTCACATTCAACACAGCTGAATTATTTTGCCGTGTATTCTGCTTTTGGTTGCGATGAAAAGATGTCAATACCAGTTAGAAGAAGAAAAAAGAAAACATCTTAATAATTCCTTTTGAGCACCTCAAGCATTCTTCCAAGCCTGCTACTGTCAGTTGTTAGCAAATAAAAATATGGCAGTGATGCTCCAAGCCAATCTGCAGCTTTAGTATCACAGGCAATTTTCAAATTGATCAGCTAAATAAAACCTCATCTGTTTTTGTATTGTATTCCCTTTAGCTTAAGTCTACAAAAATACCTGGTTGGACTGGAACCTTCACAAGACACAATATGTCAAGCAAGTGAGTGGCGAGTTGATACAAACAAATTAACAAACGCTGCTGGGTTGAATGAATGATATTAAGACTAAGAACAAGCTTTAGAGAGTCATTTCTCAAGTGTATCACAACCCCAAACAGTTGAACAGTTTTGTTCAATCAAATAAACTCGCAATGTTAACGTACATTCAATCCATCATATACTGAGCGAAAATATCAACGTTGCTTGTGATGTTTCGTTAAATTCTATCCATTATTTTTAACAAAGGGAAGCAGGTATTTATTGATTCAACACATAGCATCTCCACAACAGAACAGACGTCATGAAACAACCAAGTACACACTACATTAGAAATGTTAATGGACAGATGTAGACTGGGACCGGAAATCACAAGTCACTAATTACAGTAGTGTGTCTACCATTTGCATGATGCACTGTCACACATTTGCAATTCAGAGAGTTAACGAGGTTTTTTGATGCTGCTTGTGGAATGTTGTCATCATTTTAATGGGACAAGATCACGCTGTTGGACACATCCATCCAAAACACATCATACATGTTAAATTGGGGACATGTCTCAAGTGTCCGCAGGCCACGGTAGGACTGGAACTTTTTTAGCTGCTACAAGACCAGTATTTATTCTGGTGACATGTGGATGAATGTTGTCTTGTTGAAGCATCAAGAAGCAATGGCACCAAATGAAAGGGACAACCATGAGTGTGAGGATTTCATCTGGATGTCATTTTGCATTGAGACTGACATTAAGTGCAGATGGGTTCTTGTCCATAGCATATCCCTGCCAGTATCTTTACTCCTCCATGAGCTAATCTTGACATCTGCATAGCCTTTCTCTGCCTGACACCAAACGCAATGTCTGCCATCTGCTCTGGACAGTTGAACACAAGATCCATCCATCCATCCATCCATCCATCTTCTCCCGCTTATCCGGAGTCGGGTCGCGGAGGCAGCAGCCTTAGCAAAGCCGCCCAGACTTCCCGATCTGCACACACCTCCCCCAGCTCTTCCGGGGGGATTCCTAGATGTTCCCAAGCCAGCTGGGAGACATAATCCCTCCAGCGTGTCCTGGGTCTTCCCCGAGGCCTCCTCCCGGTGGGATGCGCCCGGAACACCTCCCCAGGGAGGCGTCCAGGAGGCATCCGGAAAAGATGCCCGAGCCACCTCAACTTGCTCCTTTCGATGTTGGAAGAGCAGCAGCTCTACTCCAAGCTCCTCCCGCGAGACTGACCTCCTCACCCTATCTCTAAGGGAGCGCCCAGTCACCCTGCGGAGGAAACTCATTTCGGCCGCTTGTATCCGCGATCTCGTTCAAGATTCATCCATAAAAAGGCCCTTCCTCCATCTTGCTACTGTAAGTGGTCAACCACTGGAGCAAATTATGAGACCATTTTGGTGTCAGAATCATCATTATTTTGCTGTAAGTGGAAAAAAATACTCTGGCTTCTTAGTGTTTGTTTAAACTAATCACCTATGTGGTGGGCCTACATTTGCAGTCTACATCTCAGTTTTAGTTAACTATAATACTCTTGGACCTGAGCCTACCTGGATCTGGGATGCGCTCTTTTTCCACTTGCTTTAATGGCAATAAAAATTATTCCTTGCCTCTTCTCACCAATGCATGTGTCATATTCCTTATTGAACATTGCTTTTGTGGCAGAAGTATGACCACAGAATGATGAACATTTAAGAATGTTTCAGGGTTTTAATGACCTTAAACAAGGTCAGCCCCTTCTTACCTAGAATCCTTACAAACCTATTCTATCCAACAAAGTTGCATTTAGCCATACTGATGACATAATGATGCATTTGGCAATGCTATCGGAGCTGTAGGGATGCACTTAAGGGACTGACACAGTGCCGGAAGGGTATTAAATATGAAAGCCCCAGTATTGCTAAAAATAATGACATTCTCATTTACAATATAAAATATCGACAAGGGCTTGGACTCAGGTTCAGGCCTGAGTACACACACGGCTCTTAGAAGCATTAACAGCACTGTAAATATTCTAACTGTTGTACTGGAGTCTTACAGCATGTTGTCTTAGAGAGACTACATGAATACATAAAACTGATAAAATGAAGGCTATTTGCCTTTGCTAGTACGATTCACTCTCCTCCTCTTTTGTACACATCTTTTTTTATACACCCTTTATCTTCCATCTTTCAGAATAATTACTAAATATCAGCAGGTTTTCTGTGTCCTTCATCACTCATGGCTACTGCACCGTCTTACTAGATGGGTGTTTTTTCCCATCCTCTCTAGCAGTTCGATAGTTTCTTACTTTATAAGGTTAGCACTGACATAGATTGAAATATATTGTAGCTCTGCAAGACCAATTGCATGTGCCCATCTTTTTCAGCTGTCACGCACAAGCAGAAGAAGCTTCATAAAGCTTGATGCTTTTATCTCTGCCAGTGGTTTACCATAGCTGAAATGCTACACGTTAGGACTCTAAATCAGTAATGTGCGGCGAGGTTCATGGCTGGTGAGGCCCTGACTTCATAAGAAACAGATTTACAAATATATGCACTCTACACAGTAGCTTATTTGCCATTTGATTGGCAGCAGTTTATGTGTTATGTTTCATATCTGCATTCTTTACACAAACAAGCTGTAGCCCACAAAACGCACATTTCATTTAAAAAACAAAAAAACAAAAACATTATTGCAGCCTTGCCTTTACTTATAAAGAAGTCCGTGTGCCGCGCCTTTTGGACAAAAGTATCTGTTACTTTTTTTGGTAAAGTCTCCTTATCTTCCTTCTAGGGCTGGACCCGAATAGCCGACTATTCGTTCGGTGTGCTGGAATCGGGAAATCAAACTTGATCTCCGAATATAGTATATAACTTGCTGCTTGAATGGTCTTTTTTTTAAATGAGGAATTATTAAAGCAAAAACAGGACAATAGCCCTTAAGGCGCCAATGCTTTTCCATTTCAATAATTTTCCAAACCTGGAAACACTTTCCATCAAATTCCATTTCAGTCTATACGAAAAAGGAACCAAAAGAAAGCAATACTGAAAAAATATACCAGGCAGGTTCTACAAACAAATTACAGCTTAAAATAGTAAAACCCTCAAGGAGACCACTCTCAGCTGCAGTCTGCTCTTAACAACAATGTCCAGAAGATGTGTTGACATAGTCCTTGTACGAACACAAACACAATCTGAGGTAGGAACCAGGCTGAGGTAGGAAACTAAGGATGTACCCCAAAGTGCAATATTGAAAGTGCAAAACATTTTAACATGTTTGTCTTTACATTAAGTCCCTTCTCAGTTTTTGCAAATGGATTTTTTCCTGACTATTGTCCAAAGAAAAAGAAACGTTCTAGAACTTGGGTCATAAAAGTGCAATATTTAGCCCAAATGAATAAGTAAAAAACTAAACAAAAAAAAACTATAACTTAAAAAGAGTCAGTTAGGGTTCAAGGCCATGGACAGTGCCACTACTTTCTGTCCAGTGAGTGAAAATACCTTAACTGAATGAATATCTGTCACTGGTTACAGCCCACATAAATACGTAAAATAATAATAATTGATGTCGGAAAAAAAAATGTGCCAGGCCAAGGACAATGTAACTTTCTGTCCAGCCTGAAAACCCCTTATCTGAATGGAGATCCTCTGTCTGGTCACAGTGGTCTCTCCCTGGTGGATCTGCGGTTTCTCGCTTCCTGTAAAAACAAGATCTGCTCTATTATTTTTGTGCAGCTCACCTCTGCACACCAATATACTCATCTCTATTGGCAATACATTGTGCTTCTATAGCCCAGTAAACAGGTCACAACAATATGTAAGATACCATCAAATATTTTTTGTTGGCATTCAAGATCAGCTGCTTCTCCAAGTTGACATCTCCCAGTTGGTTTCTCCTGGACCTGAACGAGATGAAACAAGACATTTTAACATCATGATTAAAACAAATAGTAACATTAATCTGTATTAAAGGAATTGTGTCCTGAGGCAATCACTGAAAAAAATGTGACCAAATTTTTATATTGAAAACCAAAATTACTATTCGCTGCATAAGCGTTAATATAATAATAACAATAATAATAATATCACCAAGACAGAACAGTGATTGAGGCTGGGTATTTACTGTACTTATTACCAAAGCGTATTTAATATGGAACATAATCACAGTTCATCCCTACCTGAATATTAGACCACCGATGCTGAAGAGCCTCTCTACTGGAGCGCTTGAGGGCAGTGCAGTGTTGTGTTTTATGAACAGCTTTGAAAACTGCATGTATTCATCAAACCCATCTGTGGCTGGGGCGTCCAAATAGGTGGCCACTTCAGTTTCTCTGTTCAATCTGAAGAATGAAGCTGCAGGATCTTTCTTGTCATTTTCACCACTGGACTGGGCTTGACCTGAGTCATAAGTCATCAGAGTTGAGGGTTTGAAATTCTCTTTTCAGCATCAATCTGTACTGCACACATTTCTCCTCATCTTGGACCCAGTCTAGCTTGAATCTTGGCACCAGCAGAAAGTATGTGCTCCGTCTTCTCCAGAAGACCTGCCAGCCTTGTGCTCAGTGACTGCAAGATACTCTCCATGAAGGGACAGCATGTAATGAGAGCAGTGGGCTTCATCCAGCAGGTTATTCATATGACATC
>NW_007578245.1:233740-234508 GCF_000690725.1 Stegastes partitus
TTGTTGTGGATTTTGAATTCTTTGTTAACATCTGACAATAATTTTGCCAACACATCATGTGTATGTGCTCCTTTAATCCGCCGGCATGCCAGTACTGCAGAGTGTCTCTTAGAAACGTCAGTTTTGCTCAGCCAGTGAATAGTGATGCCACTAGCGGAACAAATCAGAGCTGGGCTGGGGGCGGGGTACAACACCAGGCCCTTTAAACCCAAATAATAAAGCTCATGATAACATCATTTTACAACATACACATGCTCGCAACAGCGGGGCTTACAAGCTTCGGCACCATGGAGAGCGGCTATGTCATTCTGAAGTCCATCAAACGGACATGAAGTATAACCAAGACAACAACAAAAACATGAGGCTACATGGTCACTGATAATATAACAACACAAATTCAAAGCAGTTCAGCACCACGGACAGCGGTTATTCTATAAGCTAAGCGGCTGGGCTGCTATAATTTACAGCCACCAACAGTTTACAACTAACTCACACATTGTGTATCGTAATTGTTAGAACTGCTACCTGGAATTAACCTGGCTCCCTCGGGCCGCCCCTCCAGCCCCGCCCCTGAGTGATGCCCATAAATGCTTTGTTCACAGCCGACCCGCAATTTCCTGTTGTGCATCAACCCCAGAGAGTTCAGTCTTAAGTTTCCATATGTTTTCTTCAAATTTCTTGTTTAGCAGTGTCTGTACTTTTTTTTCTTAATGGCATGTTAATACACCATTAATACAATTTGGGTGGCAGAAAATCTGTTTTGTTGCC
>NW_007578245.1:237037-243318 GCF_000690725.1 Stegastes partitus
CATGGAATCAACATTTCTCCAATTCAACAAAACAGTTTGGCTTTTGGCAGATTTTGGGGTTCAGAAAGTTAAAATGATGATATGAATGACAACAACTTCAACTTTAAACTACAAATAACACATACGGAAGGTCATTTTAACTAAAAGGAACAGTACAATGCTCCAAGTTGACTATGTAGCATTCTCTTGCAACTCAGAAGAAGAAAGCTGTGTCACATCTGTCAATCAAAGGAGGAGGACATCAAGTGCAAGCTTTATGATAGCATAAGGGGGCAGCTGTGGCTCATGTGGTAGATCTGGCTGTCCACTCACTGAAGGATGGCAATTTAATGCCAGCCCTTCAGGATAACAGTGTGTCTTGCACATAAAGCTGATCGGCATGATGCCACATAAAACAGAGGTGTTGGAGATGTTAGCTATTTATTCTACACCTGCAGCTTTAGAGTAAAAGAGACTTCCAATTAATAGCCAAGGGTCTTCCATGTCTAGGAGGCCCACTCTCAATCCTATCACCAAGTTCCTTGAATTTAATGCTTACTCCTCAGTGTGTGTCTGTGTGTGAATGTGAAAATCTGCACACCCTTCCAGTGGAGAAAATAAGTATTTGATACACTGCCGATTTTGCAAGTTTTCTGAACCATCGCCAATGAGCCCAAATCAAATGGGGACCTTAGCCATCGCTGGATTCCCACCCACATTGTATTCAAAGCAGCATCACAAAACAAATGTAATTGTGTTGATAGAAAAAGGGTTTCATTCAATCAACGTACTAATAATTTGTAGTCAAATGTTGCTGTGCGGTGGCCTGGAGGAACACACGACTCATTTATTGAGCAGAACAGCTCCGCGTGCGGGAGCTGTTGAAGATGGTTGGCTTATCGGTGAGTGTTACAAAACTCTAAAATTTCATTGGTAGGACAGAATTTAGAACCTTTTCTACACACTGATGATAAATGAGGCCCCTGGAGTGGCCTAGGCAGTCTCCAAACCTGAACCCAATAGAAAATCTTTGGAGTGGAGGGAGTTGAAACCTGAAACCTGAAAGATCTGGAGAAGATCTGTATGGAGGAGTGGGCCACAATCCCTGCTGCAGTGTGTGCAAACCTGGTCAAGAACTACAGTTTCACAAAGCAGGTTTAGTGAAAACCCTGAGATAATGAGCTGTATGCCTCCTTGGTGTCGACATAGAAAATTCCAAAATAAGAAGAAGTCGGTTTTAGCAAAGACTGGACTGTACATAGCTGTTATGATGATGCTAGAATGTCCTCGGTATACAGACTGGCCTCATGCTATTGGCTAACAGTTAAATGTCTTTACTGCAGAGTTGTTCCCCCAGTGGTCCACCATCATGCCGGAGTGATACAATCACGTCATTTTCAAGAACAGTAAAACTAGCACACGTACGGTGCTGCTGTCAACTTCCCTTGAAGACTTGAAACTCTTTTTCAGTTTTGGTTTGATGTTGACAAACCACGTAAAATCAGAAATGATATTATGAATGTGCATGAAAAGACAAACGTGTAAAATGTAAACGTATGAAATACACATTGCAGGCATCGCATTTGTTTCATCATAATTTTTTGTCCTCTTACAAAACAGGAAAAAAAGGTAGAATCTGCTGACTCTGCTCTTCAGGCTGAACATAGCAGGGATTTGGGGGTGGGGGTTACTGCTCAGAAGTGGAAGCCAACCGCGGGAGTGTGTCGTTGAAGAAGGGAGAAGGAGAAACATGCAGCAAGTGAGTTAGAGATATTTGTGGAGTTTTTGAGGCCTTTTGAGTTTTTTTTTAGGGGGAGTGGGAGACGGAGCAACAGAGGAATAGATTCAGGTGGGTTTTGGTGTACAACAAGTACATGGTTGGGGCTGATTTCAGATCAGTGCTCCAATGCTACTCCATCCACCGAGAACAGCACATTGGTACCCTGTTCCTGCACCTTGTGGACATTGCCACCACAAGTGCCTACACCCCACACTGCAACATCAGCATCACAAAGCAGGTGAAGCCCGCAAGGACTTCACTCACTGAACTGATGTCCAGCTGTGTGAGGTGGACAGCATAGGTGTGCCCAACAACAGAAGAGCTGACCATAGTAACTAACATGGTAAACATTTCTTTATGAGGTGTATAAAAGCATTCTAAAATGACTAAAGCAGGACAGCTAGTCCTCCACCTTTCCCTTTTACCACTCTCCCTTGCTCTGCATCACCTGAAAGGTGTCCACTGTAGTGTTTGTGCCTTTTGTCACATCTCCAAGAAACAGCAGAATGCTTTACATCTGGTAGGCTCTCTGGTTCCAGGTCAGTGCCACTAACTCATCTGTCTTGTTAGGGAGAGATCTCACATTCCCCACAATGAAGGGGAGGAGGACAGCTTTGTTATGTCTCTTCCCCCTCAGCTCCTGGGGGACGTCAGGTCTCTGGTTGAGCAGCACCGCCATGTTACGAAGCGCCAACAGCTGGTCGCCGGTTTGAATACAAAGGCTAGTTGTTAAAAGTGAACAAACTAAAGAGTGGTAGGATAACTACCAAACTCGATACATTTGGCGTTCATTGTGCTAACAACAGTAACACCACAGAAAGTACAAAAAAACAAAACAAGTAAAATAAAGAGAAAAGTCCTCAGCAGTGAGCAACAGGCTGCCACTCCAGCAGTGCTGAAACCAGAGTTCATTACTACAAATGAACTCATAAAAGATACAGATATGTAAAAAAAGTGACAAAGTGACTCAAAACAACTGCAGAGATATTCAAAGGAACTACAAAAGATTCAAAATAACTACGTGACACAGCAGTACCACAATGAGAAAAAATTACAATGAGACACAAAATGACCACAGAGACATAAATTGATCACAAAGAGATGCAATTTGACTGCAAGCACAAGCCATATGAAATTCTCTGTGCCTCTTGCTCCAGCGTGGGAGGAACATTGTGCCCAATCTTGCCTTATATTTCAAAATCGCACATGGGGAGGGTGCCATCAAGGCCATTGTATTCAGAGTGTTTTTCGCCCTGCCAGCAGAGAAACACATGGGCAGCAGGTGATCAGGCCTGTAAGACCCAGAGGTAGCTGTCTTTGGTGGACAGTATGCAGAGAATTGGCACACACAGCCAGTAAATACATGTTAAAATCAATGATAAAGTACTTGAATTTTAGATTTATTGTTTTTTTTTTTTTTGTTTGTGTGTTTGTTTTTACCACTACCAAGATCAGAAATAATCTGAGATTGTTGTCCTGTCATATCGTCCTGTGGAGACACTGGGGGAAGTGAATTTCAGTGTGTAGATGTTTCACTCATGACAAATGAGGGACAGGAAGCCGTTCACTCCTCCTGTTCCTCCCTTCTATCATACCTTGAGTCTCCTGCGACAAAAAAGAGATTATTTTCCTCCTAGTTTTCACTGTCCTTGTCAAATTTATCTATCCTTGCTCGACAGCAACATGAAGTCGATTACCAGTCCTAGGAGAGCTTAACAGTTACAAGAAACGTGTTTTTAATGTTTTGTTGTCAGGAATTCCTTTCACATGAGAAAAACCTGGCTCAACAAAAAGCTATAAGAGGTGGAGTTTTGACATCAGCCATATGTGAGCGCGCTTTTGTTCTGCTTCACTTTCTGCGCTGTATTTCATGTGCAGGGATTTTTTTTTTCCCCTTTGCAGTATATGTGAAGTGTCAGCAGCTTGCAAAATATACAGTCCCCATTTATAAAGGAAGGCTCAAAGATCAGAGGGGTGTTCCCTGCTCCTTGGTGTTTGCTTAGTTCTGTCTTTGTACCTGCTTTTCCACAGTTTTAAAGTTGCCTCACACACTTTCCTGCAGTTTTATCCCACTTCAGCGGTTAGACTTAACTCTGAAATACGACTTTACCGTTTTGTCATAAAATGCAGCGTTTAGTATGTGAAGCAAAGTAACCCTGACTGGCTATAATTGTTGTAAAATTGCATAAAGAGCACAATCTCTCTCTCCCATCATTGTATGTATTATGAATTATATATGAATAGGTTTTTATTGTGATGCCATATGGTTTGAGTAATGCTTCTGGGATTTGAATTACCATGGAGCTTGTCCAGGGCTGCAAGGTGGCGCAGTTGGTTAGCGCTGTTGCCTCGCAGCAAGAAGGTTGCCGATTGGCGTCCCGGAGGGGGCACCGGGATCTTTTTGCATGTTCTCCCCGTGCAGCATGGGTTCTCTCCGGGTTCTAAATTGTCTGAAGGTGTGAATGTGAGTGTGCTTGGTTGTCTGTGATAGACTGGCGACCTGTCCCCTGCCTTCGCCCTGAGTCGACTGGGATAGATTCCAGCACCAACCCTAGAGAGGATTAAGCGGTGTATAGATAATAGATGGATGCAGTTTGTACACAGTTTGTGGTATCTGCAGTCTATTCCAGACTAACGCGGTCTGGAAGTCAGTTGAAAAAGCCATATGTGTGTACTGTTCTTCAGTCGAGCTTTATTTGAGCTAAGTTTAGCCACTGAATACACAACATCCATGTGCGCCATACAATACATTAAGCAGGATGAGGCAAAGCGATGGAGCTGCAGCCAGAAGCAGAAAATAAAATGAAAGTAGGAATCTGTGCCAGTGCTGCCTGCAGTGTTTTAATCTGTCAAGATACATTTGTTCATGTGTGATGATTGTTGGAATTTTCTGAGGACACCTTAGATAACACTTCATTTTACAGGTTCTGTATTTTTAAGCTAATTTGATCATCGGAAATTTATCAGATTGGGGGCATTGTCTTGTTGAAACATCCAACTGCATCCGAGACCCAAAGCTCTGGCTGATGATTTTAGGTTTTCGTGAAGAATGTGGAGGTAATCCTCCTTCATCATTCTGTTTGCTTTGTGTGAAACATCAGTTCCACTCACAACAAAACAGCCCAAGATCATCATACCACCACCATGCGTGATGGTAGGTTTGGTGTTCTTGGGATGAAGAGCCTCATCTTCTCTCCTCCAAACATATTGCTGGTCATTATAGCCAAATAGCTCAATTTTTGTTTCATCTAACCACAGAAATTTCCTCCAGAGGCCCTTTTCTTTGTCCATGTGATCAGCAACAAACTTCAGGGCTGTTTCTGGAGAAACGACTTCCTTCTTGCATGGTAGTCTGTCACACTTAACTCTGGACACTTGTATCTGTGTTCCAGCAGCTTCTAGCTCATTGCAGATCTGCTTTTTGGTGAATTTAGGTTGAATTTTGAGCATCCTATCCCTTAGCAGCAGGTGATGTGTTTTCCTCTTGATCGTGGCAGTGACACAGCTGTACCATGGACTTTATACTTATAAACAATGGACAGATGATTGCACAGATGATTTTGGGATCTGTGGCTACTTTGAAATGGCTCCAAGTGACTTTCTTGACTTGTTCAAGTTCGTGATTTGCTTTTTTAGATCTTTGGTGAGCTCCTCAGACCTTTCCACTGCAGTGTTTGTGGCTGAGTCTAATAAGTATATCAAAAGGGCCCAAATTAAGTTACCTCAGAGGAGTCACCAGCCATAGTCAATAGTCTTGAGAAATTAACTCCCACCATTGCTGACTGCTTGCTCATAGGGAAACCAAAGGCAACTTTGCATTGTTGGGTTCTCTGTTTAAAATTTGTAAGGTGTTTACCTTACTATGTGAAGTGTCACTATGTACATTAAATTGAATTAAACTGAATGGAATTGACCTCTTGACTTTCTTCATCTCCTACCAGCCACAACTTTCTACAGAGGCAGGCAGGTCTATGGTCCGGCGGTGTGTGGAGGAATGAGCTGTGCTTTATAGCAGGAGGTGGATAATTGAGTGCAGGTGAGCCGATCCCCACAGTTGTCTCCAATACCTGCAATCAGGCTGGCTGAGCAGGGCTGGAGTGACAGAGGGTGAGCAAGGAGGAGAGAGAGGCAGAGAGGACGGGGAAGAGAGGGAGAAAAAGAGGGAGAGATTCAAGGGCTGAGGCTGAGGCTGGAGGGTCATGACAAATAGAACAGAACAATAAATATGAATTTTAATGTTTTGGGGATCGGTGAGGCCAGCGGCTGCAGATCAGAGATGCGAAGCTCCAGATCCAGAGATGTCCGCAGAGAGAAAAAGCACAGGACCTTGGGGGAAACACAGAGTCAGTGACATGTAATGGTGGTTCTACCTATATGGAAGGAAGAGAGAGGAGAGGAGAGAAGCTCAGTGCATCATTCGAATCCCCTGGCAGTCTAAAGCTATGGTAGCATGACTAAGGGACAGTTCAGGTGATCCTGAGCAGCCCTAACTATAGGCTTTATCAAAAAGGAAAGTTTTAAG
>NW_007578245.1:244483-246283 GCF_000690725.1 Stegastes partitus
TAGATTTCTCCATATTCCTCGAAATTAAGTCAAATTAAGCTCCAAAGGTATTTGATCTTGACCTCTCATGGACAGTGAAGCTCAAGACCACCCCTTGGGATGAACACTTCCATGACTGATTAAATGCTGATTTCCATTTGGCTCCAAAGAACTTTCTGTGTAAAAGGCACTGGAATGCAATGTGGGCTTTTACGACATTATTTCTGTTTTGTTTTTATTTATATTTTTTTTAATTTAGGATTTTTCTTTGTTTTGCTTAAAATGAGTGCTTTTTAAGGTAACTATTACAATGCAACTACACAAAGGATTTCTTTATACCTGTGACCTTTGACTCTTCGTGCATTTACTTCGGCACACTTTTAAACACAGTAATGTGCATCCTGTCTGCGTTTGTGAACCAAATCAGCCAAGAGAATTTCACAACAACACATCCTGCTGTGGGCTTCCCTTTTGCAGCATCAATATGCAAGTTTCACTTTCGTTCAATGGGTGAATTTAGAAACTACAATTGGTTTCTCAAGTTTCAAAGTGATTTTAAATTGATCACCGCTCTACCAACTGCTTCCAGTGAGGATGAATCCATCATCTATACACCGTTTAATCCTCACGAGGGTCGTGGAGGGCTGGAGTCTATCCCATCTGACTTAAGGTGAAGGCAGGGGACACCCTGACAGGTCGCCAGTCTATCGCAGGGTTACACTTAGATACCCCTTTTCCACCAAGAAGAACAAGGTGCTGGTGCCGTGCTGGTGCTAGGGCCAGTGCTTAGTTGGTTCCAATCTAAGAACTGGTTGCTGTTCCTTCGACAAAGAGCCAAGTTAGGGCCACACCATACGTCACTGTATATGTAGCCGTTTACTGAAAAATGCTTGCGCCACATGGACGCCTATACAGGACTCCAGACTAACTTTTCACCGGTGCGACCAAGTTTCTCATTTGTTTGCACCTCTCAGCTTGTCACAGGCAAAACATATGACTTGCTGAACATTTTCTTATCGATAGACGCTACAATTTACCAATGTTCCCCAAACGCCCCACACTGCAGGCTGCGGCAGCTGTTGTTGCTGGTTGTGGTGCTCAGACCGGTGTGTGACCAAAAATGACTTTAAAAAGAGTAAAATAGGGCGCTCTAGTGTCAGATTTGTCGAAGATGAAACCAAGTAATTTTTTCTCAAGCGGTCTTTTCTATTAGCGGATTAAACAGCGCATGTAGGTGCGCTCTGTTTTTCATGAGAAGACCGCATTTCTCAGCGTAAATACCGCAGTGCACTGAAGTAATAAAAGTACTGTTTTCCACCACACTGGTGCTGCTGGTGGGACACAATTCCACCGGCTTTCAGGGCGCAACAGTTAGTGCAAAACTTCTGTGTGTCCTGGGACTCATTCCAATACATTTGTGACCGGACCAGGGATGTCCTGGCGAGAAACAACACAAATCTCCGCTTGTGTGTCCCATTCATTAATCGGTCTCGGTGGTCATGATAACCCCGCCCCCAGCCCCTGACGTATTTGGTGCTTAGCTCTGGCCCAGCAAAGAGTTGGTGCTCACTAAGCACCAGTTTTGAGAGCCTGGAGCTGGTGCTTAGGCGGTGGAAAAACAAAGAACGGGTGCTAAGTCAGGCACTAGCACGGAACTAGCACTGGAACCGGTTTGGTGGAAAAGGGGTAAAAGACAGACAACCAAGTCCTAACCGGGGATCCTCTAGCTGCAAGGCGATGGTGCTAACCACCGAGCCACTGTTTAGCCCCCAGTGAGGATCAAGTTTGATTATTTGTTCTTATACCTGTATTCTTTCATTC
>NW_007578245.1:246667-247988 GCF_000690725.1 Stegastes partitus
TGGCAGTCTAAAGCTATGGTAGCATGACTAAGGGACAGTTCAGGTGATCCTGAGCAGCCCTAACTATAGGCTTTATCAAAAAGGAAAGTTTTAAGCCTAATCTTAAAATTAGAGAGGGTGTCTGCCTCCCATTCTACTTCTGGAAACTCTGGGAACCACAAGTAGACTCTTACTGGTTCCTGTCAGAACCCTGGCTGCAGCATTTTGGATCAGCTGCAGATTTTTAAGAGAGTTCTTGGGACATCCTGACAACAAGGAATTACAGTCCAGTCTAGAAGTTATAAATACATAGAACTGGAGGTCAAGGCAATGCCATCTAGAGTGACTATCTGGTTCGATAGTGTGTTTCTGAAGTGTTTAGGGCCAAATTCAATAACCTCAGCTTTGTCTCAATTTAAATGAAGAAAAGTACAGGTCATTCAGGCCTTTATGTGTCGTGAACTTGCTGTGAGCAGAACGGGTAGACAGAATGGGTGGACACAATGGCACGACACAGAAAGGGTTCAGGCAAAACACAGGTTTATTGACAGGCAGAGGTCGGTAACGTGGTCAATCCAAACAGGTAGAGGTATCCCAAACGGCAGGCAAAAGACAAGGTCGGAGGCAGAAAAAATTAGGTTGTAACAAAGCAGACTATGACTGTGACTATGAGAACGCTGGGACGAAGACTGAAGTGCAACGAACTGGCAACAAGACTGTGAGACACACAAGGTAATATACATGAGGTAATGAGGGAAGATGGGAAACAGTTGAGGGAAAGCCATCAGGGAACAGGTGTGACGAGACGGGTGCAGGAAGTAAATCTAGGACAGAGACAACTGGTTAGTGATTTCTTGACAGACATGACATTGTGTCCTTCAGACATGCCTGGAGTATGACCAACTGATTGGTTTCATAGATAAATATAACTGAATGTCATCTGCATAACAATGGAAATTTATGCAGTGCTTCCAAATAATATTGCCTCAGGGGAGCATGTACAAAGCAAATAATATTGGACCTAACACAGTGCCCTGTGGAACTCCATACCTAGCTCTGCCACGGGTGGAAGAAACATCATTAACATGAACAAACTGGAATCTGTCTGATAAATTTGATTTGAACCAATTTAGTTTTTTGATTCTGATGAAGTTGTATTCATTTGGAGATGGTTGTTATGAACAGCCCTTCTACTGTTAATGTTCGACTTATAGAATCTGGGCAGACATAGTCTCTATAGGATACTGGGAGGGTGACAGCCAAGAGAAGCAGCAGGAAAACATGTAAGACTGCGGCTCTGCTTTCTGGTCTCACCTCTCGACTGTCAGAGGTTTGATTTGGT